>NW_020955592.1:465976-524854 GCF_003031625.1 Empidonax traillii | reverse complement strand
TGTAACTGTTGCTGTCTTAGTTACGGCTTCATATATACTGATTTTCTAAATTGCTGCTTTACTTTGTTCCTTTCTTTTTCTTTTCTTCCCTCCCCAACAGTTAGATGTCACTTTTTATTATATGCCAAAGACTGGGTTCAGTTAATCGTGGGTACACTTTGATACTTGCTTCTCAAATAGTTCCTGTGAACTCTGTAGCTAAAAATCAGTATTTCTTAGCAGTAGAGGCTTTGCTTTATTTCCATAAACATGTTTTTTTGCACACGTATAGGTTCATTTGCAAACAGTAGTACAACCTAACTAAAGGCATTCCTGAAAGACCAAAGCTGACTTTTTAGTAAGTCGTCATCATGGTTTCACTTACAGGGAAGAGCAAGATTCCATCACCCCAAATCCAGTGTCTCTGTAAAATCCATGCCTACAGTTTCAGTGAAGAACCAAAAATATGCTGCATGCACTGAATCTGCTTGTGTGTTTATATTGTGCATAACTATGATTTTTCCATGTTGACATGAGATAACAGCTTTTAGTCTGTGGGAGAGGCTGGGAGACCAAGGCAAGAACCCAAAATACCAGCCAGCACATGGTGCCAAGCAAACATGCACTTTGAGGCTGTAGTGCAAGACAAAATATTTCCTTTGATTTATATCCAAGAGGATGCATTTGCTTAGCAAGTGGGTTAGGTAAATATCTGTAGCCTGTCAGCTGGATAGAAAGGAGCAAAGAGCAGTCTTTCAAACTGATCCTTAGTGCAAAGAGATTACGTGCAGCTTGCTTTTATTGATGTCATCTGCAATGGGTAATCTGTACCTTTGCAATTAGTTATCTTCTTAGGATTTTGTAAGTGTATGTAATCTGCCTTTAACTTTCACTTAACTTCAATGAAGTAATATTTCAAGGTCACTAGTTATCACCAAAACATTCCGTGACTGCCATTTTACCAGTGGTCTCAACCACCCCTACGCACACCTGGCAGTTGCTTCCTTTTCTCTGTAATACTCCAAGACAAGAGGAGACATGGCTATGTAAGATGGAAGAGTCTGCATTGAGAGTTAATAATGCTAACCTAAGAAGAAAAATCTCTCTCTGCAACGAGAAAAACTCTGGCATGTGACCATTAACAGAGAGTATACCTGAAGCTGTAGAGTCCTGGCAGAGCTGGTAGCCACCATTCAGGGCACATCAATAAAGTGTCAGTACTTAATATTGATCAGAGAGCAAACCACCAGCTGAAAAAAGAAAATGTGCATGTCTTGTACTATCAGCTCAGATTGGAAATGAGTAAATGTGGAGAAACAGTGAAATTATTTTTCCTTGTCTTGATTGCATTTTATAAACAAAAACCTCAGAAACAAAATCAGCCTATAAAATCCTTTGTCATTATTTCCTTCCTATTTCCCTTCCAAGCCTAGCTAGTGTATTTGCAGGCAGGTGAGCTCTTTGGAACAGTTCTCCCACGTAAGAAACTATGGTTGCTACGAAATATTACTGCATTCCAGTTATCTCCGAAATGCTGATCTGCCTGGCTAACATGGAGCTGAAATGCGCTTATTCCCTTTGACATGGAGTCAGTTGTGAATTTTCCAGATGAACTTCCTTGACAAATGGCTACCACCCACTCAATCCATCACTTCAGGGAAGCTGGGCAGCTTACACTTTTTCTTTCATAGAATCATTCATGTGCTTTTATCTTTTATTCTGCCTCTCAAAAAGATCAAGGGGTAAACTCCAACACAATACTCAAAGGTATGTGATTTAGGGCACCAAACAAGTAACAGAGATCTTAAAAATTACATATTATACAGTAATCATGTACCTCAGAATTTCCTCCTTTTTAATACAGAAAAATGAGATAGAACTCTTCATTATTATTTTAATTGGCATAAATGTTGAGTTCCCAGCTATCCACATGGTAATTTACACTTCTAGTGTAGCTGGTGGGAGGTGGTTTATTTTTCTTTGTGCTAATACAAGGATCTCACTTCCTGAGACAGGAAAGCTGCAGACAACAGTTACACTGCATGGGTGAAAGGCACGAAGGGAAAAGTAAAATATTTATAGAATAATTTTTTAAAAACTAGAAGAAAATTATATGTTAATCTATTATCTATCATGTCAGGCAAATTGAAGTAGCTAATAGGCATATTTACCTGAACCATAGAATGGCTGAGTTTGGAAGGGACCTTTGGAGATGATCTGGTCCCACCCCCCCCACAAGTTGATGAACGACTCTCAGCCTTGTCTTATCTATGCAGCCAGTTCTGGAAAGGTGCATTTTAAAGGATTAATATGTAAAAATGAATTTTTCTGTTCAGAACCTATCCTGAGAAAGGAAGGGGATTCTCAGCAGATATGCAACACCTTGGAAAATTAAGTAACAGGGTAAACCACAGGTTTCCTATCCTACACATGTGGTACTTTCATGTAAACTCTGGGGATATCCAGGAGAGCCACTATGCCAGTGGCTTCTGTGGGGCACTGCCACAGCTTTGGACAAAGCATGGCTGGAAAGGGGCTGCTGAGGGAAAACCTGGTCCAGCAGAAGACTTTTCCATTTGCGCCCTGGCATAGGGGAGAGCAGGGTGTCCTTGGTAAAGTTCAGTGAGCGGCAGAGGCAGGGCTTGGAGATAGGGTAAGCCCAGACCTACAGTTGATGTGAGCCTGGAAAGGGGCTTCCAGAGGAGAGGGCAGGCTGCCAAAATTGCTCTCCTTCCAAAGCCCAGGGCTGAGAGGTCCCATGAAGCTGCTCTCATGTATAGTCTCATGTGCTCCCCTGCACCTCCTGGACCAGGTGCCTCAGTACTTTGTGCCTAGGGTTTGAGCACCAGCAGTCTTTCTCTGGAATTTCCTCAAGAATCATGGAGATTGTTTTACAAACTGTGGTCTTTGTCACTGTGTGGTTTTTCTGTTGTTGGAGACATTGCTGTTGTTTTCCAGTTTGTTTCTTAAGGGAATAAGGCTTGTAGGAGTGTGAGGTTTGCCTGGCTGGCTGCCTCTTTTTTTTTTTTTTTTTTTTTTTGAACCCAGTGGCAGATTTCAGCCAAATGTGACAGAGGGTTAAAGCTCCCCCAGATAATTAAGAAACAAATGCCATGAAAATAGACAAATGGATGGAGGATACAGATGCTGTAAATGCCCTTACTGTGGGAAAACTAGTGAGTGGTATCTCACATCATCAGGCGCTAGAACGGCCACATGGGAAAAGAGGCTGTGCAAATGCCCCAAATACAGAGTTCCCTTCAGCTGGGTTTGTGTTTCATGCATGCCAGAGCCAACCACTTGCAAGACAAAGTTCCAAAGAAAGCAGGATTAATTCCTTCTGTGCCCAAATAGTTATTGATTTTCTGATTGGAGCCCCCTCAAAATGTTCTTTGAATTCAACTGTTTACGTTTTTAAAAGTGCTATTATCTACCTGTAAGCTGGTACACTGAGGTGCACATGATTTAAATGGAAAAAGTACCAGTGCCCTTATTCTCATCCCAAATGCTTTACCTACTGTAAGATCTGCACTTCAAAGAATTAGAAAAATGGGCACAGCTACAGCACTACACTGTGTTGTACCAACAGAACTGTACCTGTAAGGAGAATTGAATTGACAGTGTGGGCAAGGCTGCATATGTTTACAGTGTGCAGGATTCAAGAACAAAGAGTAGAGTCCAGCTGAGGAATTAGGAGAATTGCCTCATACCACGGTGGAGTGAAGCCCTATCCACAGTAGAGGAGCAACAGTTCCCCCAGCCAAAATGGCTGGACCTAGGAAAATCAAGATTTCTGTGTATCTTAAATCAAGCACTTTCTCAAATATTCAGCTATCATGGCATCCTGGAATAACACTGAATGAGAGATATATGGGGAAAAATTAGGCAGGCAAGTCCTACTGTGATCAAATATTCCAACTCTGCGTGGCTGCATCTGAAGCATGGCTGGGAACCAGCATCAGATAATCCCGGACAGTTTTAGGAGTACAGTAAATTCCATCATTGGACAAATTACATAAAAATTTAAAAGATGTCAGGAAGGTCATTTGCAAACCCGTTCTTGGAGTTCTGAAGCTGATCATCCTTGCTGCTAGTTTTCCACTTTGCTGAAAACTTAGGATAGATTTTATGGGATTTTAGCCTCAGTCCAGAAGAGTGGAGGTTATAAAATAGACACCTCTTGGCTTTGTAGCCTGTAATTTGGAGAGTGGTTCAGATCTGTGGCTCAGCCCACAGTTCAAGGGAGGGAGCAGAGTCAAACTTCCTTCTCTAGTCCAGCTCTATTTGAAGTAACATTTAAAAAGCTTTTTCTGGATATGCTGTGCAGAATTTATTACTAAGCAGATGCTCTGTTGTCTTTGTAGTGGCAACCATGCCTTCAATATTCTGTGCTATATCCAATATTTCTGCTACCTACAAACAAGAAAGAGAATAGCCTTCTTCTTAAAGTCTGTTTTAACTCAGCTGGTTGTGCACTCCTCTGGGTGATTTCAGGTTACCTGTGCTCTGTGGCATGACATGGAAACTGCCTATGTGTAAAGCACTGTAGTATTTTAGCACATGTTCAGTACCAACAAGCCAGCATAAGTGAGTGGAGAAAACAGAAGCTTAATCATTACTCCATGTTCCTGGTGCATAAAGAGAGATACTGTCCACCCACACAGTCTGTGATCAATGCCAAATCTTTTGCAAACTTAGGGCTTTCGTTCAGCTTCTCTGATTTGCGCTTATGTATTCTTCCTGGCTGCCACCTTTTTGGTGATGTAATGAGCTGACTGACCAGAAGCTGTTCTGCCAACAGAATCAGGGCTGGGGATGTTAAGAAGGGTTATAATTGATGAGGAGAAAGGTACTCTCATTAGGAAAGATTAAGAACAAAACCTCTTTGCACTTCTGTGGTCTTTATGAGATACCGTGGTGGTTTAGGCTTAGCAGGATGTCATCAAGCTCTACACAGTCACACAGAGCTATCCACCTAGAACCTATTTTCCCCTGTTCCCCTGGCTTGCCCATTATTGCCAATATTTTCAGAGTTGTTGCATCTCTTTCCTCCCTATGTGAGTGCTCCATAATCTCCTGAGCAGCGGATGGGTCTCTTTTGAATGAGATCTGAAACATGGCTGTGGTGACATCACTTCATTAAAAAGGTGCCAATATGAGATGCTTAGGAAATTCAAGAACATTTCTTTACTGTCCTTGTTAAAAATAGATCACTTAAAATATTGTGTTGGGTTGTAATCATGAATAGACATGTCTCAGCCATGTACGGATAGTGGAAAAGTTTCAGATAAAAATAATCCACCCATTGAAGATACATTGATTAATAAAATGTTTTTCACTTAAAAAAAAAAAAAAAGAAGGAAAAAGGAAACAGAAAACACTGTGAATGTGAGGGTGGTGGACATCTTAACACCAAAAACATGAACCTTACATCAAAATTACCTGATGACATCCAGCATGGATAGGAACAATTCATTTCAAGGGTTAAATTCCCTAGTAATACGAACAAAGAAGTATTGGAAAGGAAGTCTGTGTAAAACAGTGGGAATGAGCTAGTGCATTCAAAATTATTAGAATGCTGTACTTGCCCTCCTCTTTGACAATTCTTATAGTACTGGTTATATTGTAAATTAAAGCATCATCAATAGCCCCAAAAACCCAGAACAAGCTGAGAACTTGTGTTTCCACAAGAGCTTGTCAAAGGAGCCATAGACTAATTCCCTTATTTTTTGGTGCTACAACCATAGAAACTGTACTATTTACAATGTAGATAGTCTTTGAAAGAAGGAGTTATTAGTAAGACTTTGCCTGTCTCATTTTGTCTGTAGAAAAAAACTGAAGATAGGCTTTTTACACTGGAAGTTATAATCAGGATAGAAAATGATGAATTACACCAGTCTTACCGAAGGTTGACATCTGGTGTGTTAGAGGACTAAGGAACCAAATCTACTTGCTTATGAATATAAAAAGATTATCAGCAAGGGCAAAGGAGGGGGATTCTTATTCTGAAATAGCTATTATTTGCAGCTTGTCTGCCTTCTGTGGGGTTGTGCGTGCATGAAGACATGTACATGTTTGCTTAAACTTAGAAATATCACTGAGGTTTTATATGTGAGACTAACATAATTTACTAATAAGTTAATGGGGTCAGCTGTGCAGGACTTTTTATTTCATTTTCTTCCTCCTTTCTTTCTCCCCAGTTTCCTATTGGTGAGAATATTCTGTTCCTCTGTGGCTCCTACTACCAGAGTAAATTTTGCCACTGATGTCACTGAAGAGGGGGTTAGGCCTTTAGAAGTAAGTATATTAGTGATCTAGAAAGATAAAACAAGGAAAATAACATAAAATCTCACATTAGTAACATCTTTTTATATATACTTACAATAAAAAATATAAGGGTTTTATTTTAAATCCTGTATTGAGAAAAAAAGTCTGCTAGAACACCGGTTAGGCAATATGCATCATTAATTCATATATGCTAACAGAGAGAGGTTATGAGGTCACATACAAATCAGGAGGCTTTGAGATTATGAGGTTGGGCTGATGATAAAGTAACAATCCAATTTACTATTTTTATTTTTTTAATGAGTATTTGGAGAGTCTGCTCTACTGCAGAACCTGATACTTCTATGCACTGCAACATACAGAGTCTTTTGTATGGAAACTTAAGAGTTGTACATTTTGACATGAGCAGGAATATTGAAATTCTACCTATTTCTTAGTGTCTTAGCCAAGAAAGCACTAATGACCATACATTGAACAAGATTATAAAGACTCATTTTGATGAAATAAATATTAAAATGTAAATTTCTTGTAAATATTGTCAAAAGCATCCTTTTAAATGTGTCAACACTTCTATATTCAATTAACTCCAGTTTCCAAGATTCTTGAGTCAAATTTTCTTTAAAATTTATTAATAATATGTATTTTGCCTTTTAAGGTCGGTTATGAATAGAGTACTTTTGACTATTACAAATTTATTAGCATGATGTAATTTGTATTTAGAGTGTACAAATTACCTCTGGCCTCAGCAGAGCTGAATGAAAATGGTACCGTGTAGGTCTCAAGGCTATGCTGGAGAGCGATTATTTTCCTGTAACTAAGATTCACTGTCGAGCAGGAGACTGGGTTTTTCTCCACAAGGAGCTACATATGAAAAGAGTAATTATCTAGTCATATTCCCTTTCTTGGTATGTTACATTCCTTGTCATTAAAGGTTAAACCTAAACCTAAACCCAAGGTCTAATCTGTGGACACTCATTGCAGCAGGGCTATCTCCAGGTGCAGAGAAAATGAGCTGGAGAAGAGAAAATAAGCTGGAGAAAATGGTGTGGAGAGAGATGCTGAGTTTAGAATGAATAATGAACATAAAGTTGCAGATTTACAAGCCATTGCTTTCTGTAATTAATACTATCTGGAGAATTGTTGTACTTGGTACCAAAGGGGTGTTGCCTCAAAAATCATAAAGACGAGTGCCCTGTGCTTCACTTCAGGACCTCTCTGTGTTGCAAGGACAGTGCAAGGATGAGTGGACCTTGAGAGACTTCTCAGCCTGATGAAATGCCACCAGAGGGTGGTGTGAAGCCAGGCTAATTCACCCTACATGCCCCATCCTTGCCCCCGACCTGAGGGGTACCTGGAGGGAACCCAAACGCCCTGAGCTCGGTGCCTGGGGCGCAGGCGACAGACAGTGCTTAAGGGGACCTTGGCAGCCCCTTGGCTCCCCCACTAGCTAGATACACAAGTCACATCCTTGAGTATTTTAAGATGACCCTAAACTATGCTAGAGCCTGTTCTGGCTCATGGCCAGGCAAGAGCTGGAGTAATCAAAGTAGGAAAGTCCCTCATAGTGACATTTCGCTCAGCTGCCCTCAGCTGTGCTGAGCAACACCACGGCACAGTTGCAGAGAGAGGGCTGGGGAGGTGGTGGCCACTGCAAAAAAGATGCTGGGCTGCTCTGGCACTGTGGCTTCAGGATTTAAAATAAAGGGAATAGCAAATATTTCACTTAGGGTTGTTCAGCTGTGATTTATCATGAAGGTCTAGTTGTTCCTTTTACCCACTCGTTTACTTCCATGAGTGGTAAATTGTTTTCAACCTTGTATGGTTGTTTTTGCAGGGATGATTGGGTGCAAAACATGAGCATTATGTAAGCCTGATCTGAGAGGACTTTGTGCCAGCTGTGCTCAGGGCAGGCAGCACTGCAGGGGGCAAGAAAGAAGAAGAATCAAGCCCCTGATGACTCTCTTTTCCAAAAAAAAAAAAAAAACAAACCCCAAATTGAACAGTTCCCTAATTAGGGAAAGTGTCAACAGGGCAATCAAAAGGTTATTTGAATCCTGTCCTTTGAAGCCTGAGATGCTGTAGCCTTGTTGGCATTCATAACTAGAAAAACTCTGCTACCATAATATCCCTTCATCTGGACTGGCTAGGTTGGGTTTTGTGTATTTTTGTTTAAAGGAAAGATTGATAATGTCAGGGCAGAAGAGTTTGGATGGTGGGTACCCCAGATGGTGTATAGCATCAGTGGTCATGCTGGTTAGGACAGCCTTTGAGGTCAGGAATGGACCAAGTTTGGCTCCATTTTGTAATACAGAAGAGTTACTAAGGGAAGTTTGTCTTGCACTGCCCGGGCTACTAAAACTTGTTTTTTAAAAGGCAAGTGAGGCAAGTGATCTCCAGGGTTAACTTAGAAGCACTAGAGAAAATGGTGTAGTTCAACATTACTACCTCCTTTGCTTTTTGTTGTCTGTGAAGAGGCTCATCAGTGCTCATAAGATATACTATAAATAGGGGGAGGGAAGACTGGGACATACTCAAAACAGACTAGAAGCAAAAGGATGAAAAAAGTCTTATGAAGATAAAATTTACTCCAGCCTTCCTGCATGAAGGAAAGGGATCTAAAAGAGACTGCAAATGTGTGCTGCAGTCTGAACCCAAGCAATCATTATAGGCTGATACATGAAATGGCTGCTCACGAAAGATGAACTTGTTAAGTATCCAACATGCTCCCAGAAATAGACTCTGAAATATATCTTTTGCTGATATTTTTCCCTAGCTTGAAAAGACAGAGCAGACTTAAATGTAGAAGACTAGTTAATAAAATATACTTGAAATATTGAAATGAAACAGGAACATCTTAGGCTGAATTGTTTAACTTTTGAAGTATAAGAAATAAATTTATTCATTATGATGACTTGCTTCTCTTCCTGCTCCAAAGAATGTAAGTGCAGACTCTCCTCTCTCAGTCTTGTTCTTTGACCAGCATGAGACCCATAGTGAATTTATACCAGTCTTCAAGTACCATTAAGGTGAATTTTGCAAGATCACAGAATAAAGGCAGTCCCTATTTAAGAGCAAAGAGGTCAGTTCAGAACCTACTTAAGCCTCTAAGTTATGTGACCAAGGAACTGATGAAACAGCTGTGGGTGACAGTCCTGCCACATGGAATTTCTGGAAAGGAAGGCAGACAAAGAGGACAGTGATCTGCTCACCCAAAGAGTTGCTGCAAAAAGTGTTGAGTGGATGTGAAAGATGAAAGCCCTAGCTGGAGACTTGCCTTTGTGTGTTTTTGGCTGAGCTTCTAACAGTGAGCCATGAAGTTGTCATTCAGCCCTTGTCAGCTGTAATATGTAAGCCACATGCAAGGCCGCTCCACACAGCTGAAAGGACTGTCACTATATTGAGGAGTCAGATTTGTAGCCTGCCATCAGGACGGACAAACCTGCACTGCCGAAGTGCGAATTATGAAAGACCATTTCCAAATGGCCAAGGGGCAATAAACATTAATATAAACTAGACAGGGGCCCATGCCAAATAACCCTAACTCTCAGGGTGTTTGGATTGCAAATATTTGATCAGGATCCAAACTTTGCAGCTGGCCTTATCTCTGTAGTGGCCAAGCCAAAACCCCAGGGTTTGTGGCCACCTGGCACATTCCGTGATCCAAGGATGCCGTGTCTGATTACCTGCTCCTTTGCCACCTTCAGCTAACAGCCCATTTTATCAACCATCCCCTGTGCTTTCTGTCTTGCTCTGGTATTCTTTCTCTGGCTTCATGATTTTTCTCTCTCTTATTCATACTGGAAGTTCTCCAAATAAGGGACACACTTTAAATCTGTTGTGAGCAACTCTGGGTAGCTTTATGCAATATTGTGGAAAATCATCAGTGGAAAACATGGAGTCTGAGCATGAACTTAGTACCTTCCATGCAAGGCTGACAAAGGGCACTAGACTGCTGTGCATGTGAAAGAGAGATAGCAAGAAGTAAATTTAATAAGCATACCCAGTTCAACTCAGAAGGCCTTTTGATGTTTCAGAAGTCATAGTACAGCTGGTAAGCAGTAGGTGGATGTGGAATCCAAGCCAGAATCTCCAACCATTTCTGGGGTCAAAGACCAGACTCTGTAACTGTCTGTGTTAATTCTTTCCACCTCAAATCTCACTGACTTAGTTTCAGATAGAGATTGACAGTCTTATTTCATGTGTTTTTTTCGCAGGGATGTAATGCACAGACAATCAATTGGACTTGCCAAAATACACACTTGACACCCTTGTTTCACCTCCAGCAGCAATAGCCATGAAAGGAGTTGTTTGATCACCCTGCTCTCAGTGTACTCTCCTTTTCTCCCTGGGCCTTGGTAAGGGACAAAATAAAACACCGGGCCTTGCCCTGAACTCTAAAGCCAGACCAGCATTGTGATACCACAGTTTCAGGGTTTTTTCTGTCTTTCATAAGAGGAGTATTCAGGAATGATGTAAATTTCAAAGAATGCTGACTATCACTGAATTCTAAGAGGTTAATTGGCATATTAATTATCAGTAATTAATAGATGCTTATACAGACAAGAGAAGGGGAGGTTTTATTGCTATGAAATTTGTCCATTAGCTACACTTTACACTCATCAAATCCACTGTTACTGAAGCAGTAAGACTATTGATCTACATATGGATTCTCCTTGGGTACTTGTGATGTGTATTTAATACCCTCATCTTAAAATGGAACAAGGGGTTGCTGAGCTTGCACCTGGAGTTTTCTAGATTTTCTCTTCACTTTTAGTGTCTGAAAAAAACACATAAAATTTTATGATGATTTCATCCCCTGTTATAACGGTCTCTGTTTTTAGCTGAACAGTTTTCCTGAGTCTACATTTCTGGCTATAGTAATTATATTGTTGACTCATGGTTGTGTGAGGAAAAACTTTATAGATTCCACACTGATAAAATATCTCCAGGGATCTTATCTGAACTTCTAGAAAATCAAAGGTTAATAATATTGTCTGAGAGAGTCAAGTGTAATCTTCAGTTTCTAACTTTCTGAGCAATAGCTCTGCTCACTGATATTTAAACCTAGTGCTGTGGCAAGCCTTCAAGGTTTTTTATCTAATCGGTGTAGATATTTTCCCTCTGCTTTTTGCTGTTCCCATCAATATGGGAACATACTAGACCAAGTTTTCTATACAGACCTCCTGGATCAGAAGTATGCCTTTCTTTAGAATTTTTATTTTAAAACAATATGGTTTTAAGGCATCCCTGGGTGTCTAGACTCCCAGGATAGTTTTGAAAGTAGACCAAGCTCTGCTCTGTCAAAGCCCTACAAGCATCAAGGGCCTGCCAAGATCATCAAAACACAGTTTCTTAAAGTGTGGGCGTAGGTATGAAAATTGCTCCATTAATACCACCCAGTTTTATGTCTCCACTCACGTGGGAGTGCAGAATATGTCTGACAATGTCTTCAGCTGTTCAGGAATGAGCACTAACCCGCTTGTGTTTTCTGCTTGGTTATAGGGTTGGAGTGGGTGGGAAAGGTTCTGCTTCTTTTTCAGCTCACATCTCACAAATCTGCCAATATGTTGTCATAATTTTCTCCACCCAGACTGCTGCAGGAACCCCAGTTTCACTGCCTGTTGTCACTGCTGACTGTTTCTTTTTTCTTTTTTCTTTTTTCTTTTTTTTTTTTTTTTACATTAATTCCTGTTTGTTGGAGCAAGATCCAGAAGTGATGGGCTTCACAAGACTGTCCAGGCACACATGGTCCTTGATGGACTCATTGAGACCGTAGGCAACCCAGAATTGTATAGGGTGTATACTATTACAGTGCAAATCTACCATAATGCAGCTTCAGCAGAGAGAGCTCCAGGTTTTGCAGTATCACCTACTGAGACCCCAGGAAAGGTTGGAAGGTCAAACTGTGAGCTGTTTCACTTTCATCTATTTGTGAAGGCCGTGAAATTCTTTGTAGACATTTTAACAAATAACGCTTCAGAAATATATTTTCCCGTAACATCCTACTCCTTTTTTCTTCCCAAGTATAAAAGCCAACAACAACTCAGCACGCATGTTTTAAGTTGAATAAAAGGAGCTGGTAAGAATGCATGTTTCACCCTTCCAGAGGGGTCATTATAAAAGAAGGGAGGTTAAAAATAATGTTACCGTGATCTGCAAAAAAATGAACTCCTCATTTTTCTGCATCTTTTAAGACATTCTGAAATGTCTCTGCGTGAGGCCTTGCGTCATCCTCCTTCCTTTCCCTTTTACCCCACACCCAGCCTCTACATCTCAGAGAAGGAAAGGTTTTGGTACCTCTGAATATAACTGAAGGAAAGGACCCTCAGTGCTATATCAAATCCATTTTAGGACGAAGTCAAGATCTATATTTTCTCTCCTCATTTTTCCCTTTTGCCTTTTGAACTGTGTTACCATGAAAATCAGTTGCCCTATTGCAATGGTCATGGGGATCTTGCAGCTATGGTCTTTCCCTTCTCATGGTTAACCCTTCCTCTCTGTTGTCACAAACATCACTCTTGTTCCCAACTCTTCTCCTATTCAAGGGAATGTGAATCTTCAATTCCATAGGATTTTTTTCCCAGTATGTCATAACTGTCGGGGTTGTGTAACCAGAGCTTGACTCACAGCACTTGTCAAATATCAGTCTAATATCCAATCAAAACCTTCCCTCTTTCAGTTTAAAATCATTGCCCCTTGTCCTGTCACTATCTGCCTGTATAAAAAGTCTCTTTCTCTGCTTTTTGTAAACTCCCTTAAGGTACTGGAAGGCCACAGTGAGGTGGCCCCAGAGCCTTCTCTTCCCCATGTTGAACAACTCCAGCTCTTTCAGACTGTCTTGAAGGGAGAGGTGTTCCAGCCCTTTGATCATCTTTGTGGCCATGATCATCCTTTGGACTGCCCTAACGGGTCCATGATCTATCAAGATCTAAAGATACTCTTGATTTTTCTCTAGAAACCTCATGTGCAGAACAACATAAAGAACTGAATAATGCAGAATAGTACTGTTGGACATAATTAAAACATGAACATAAGAAACAACACCTTATAACAATTAATATTAAAAAAATATTATTTTTGCAAAATCTAGGCATTTTCATTAAGGGAAAAGTGAAGTTCAGTGTGGTTACTGCCTTGGCTACTGAAAATTTTTGTTTATGTTGTACTATGTCCTAACTGGACTTTGAAACTACTAATAGGATTTGTATTGGTATCAATGTATATTGTGGTGGCTTATACAATTCCATGTAAGAGGGAAAAGGTTCCTGCTATTTTCATGTTTACTGTTTCTGTTCTGGAATAAACTGCATATAAATTGTAAGAAAGGGGTATAGCATCTACAGACTGAGGCACATCCCTTCCCTTTTAATCCTTAGATCAATAGTAAGAAGTCTGTACCTGCAGAAGGACCAGCTATTGAGTCTGGAGCTCCTGAGACAGGAGCAGGGGGAAAATGATCCCTTTTCCCATTTGTTCAAATGCAACTCCAAACTCCAAGCACAAATTGCATTTGCAAAACAAAATAAGCCATCCCTTTCCAAGGGTAACACTAGTGTGGTTATTTTATTTTTGACCACTTCCTCATCACATTCAGGCCCAGATCTAACAGAGTAGCAAAGGCTGGCAAGGGTTTCTCTATCACCACCGGCACCAAACAGTATCACACATACAGTCTCAATAATGCACGTGCAGATGGAATCTGGTGGTACAGATGCACACATGCATACAAGAACATCCAAATATCAGCTGTGTCAGGTCCTCAAGTTACCTGAGTGCTGTTTCACGAACAGACAACAAGGTGCATGAGGCAAGGACTGCTTTTTTAAAGTGTGTGTACTTTTATAAATATACAAATGCACACTCACATACATGTATTTATGTATGGAGACAGTGGGAGAGAAACATCGTGATGAATATGTATATACACAAATATCACTTCATAAAATATGACCCAGATGGTATCAGTAGGTGTTGGTGATCATGAAACTAGTTAAAGATCATATTAATAATGTGTAAACATTTTTTTCCAAGTGTGGTTGTTTGTTCTGATGCATGGGCACAAGAAAGACAGAATAATGAATTCCAAAACTGATTTATAACAGTGCTGTCCATGAGTAACATCTTTGCATTTTCTGGGTGTTAAAGATCAGGGAGCCTGTCAAGCCTGGCTGTTGTGTGGGTAATACCAAAAAGGGAGAAGTGCAAAACTCCACCTTTCCAAGTGAAAATCTTGCAGAGGATGCTGCCACATCCGTACTGTGTCACGGCTGTGTCGTACCATCACTGAAAAGGACAGGGAGGAAACAAGATGTAACAGCAGTGCCTGGCTTCAGCAACTGTGGAAACTTGCCATGTGTTCTGTGCATCATTTCTGTAGCCCTGATCATGACATATGATAGATGCCAGAAAATAGTCTCTTATCATCATTCCACAGACAGCCTCCCTTTTAGTATGTGCCCTGGGCATGATCCTGACAGTTTCATTGGCACAGATAGGGAAGAAAGTATTTGCTCTTCTCTGTAACCTATTTACAGGGATTTCTTCTGAACTCCCAGAATTTCCCCTGGAGTAGGACAACCCCATGCTGTTCTCAGTTAGTGTTATGAATAACATTTTCTAACAGAAAACGTGTCTGTGTTCAGCCCAAAAGATTTCTGTCACAAAACATTTGCCAAATGCAGACCGGGATTTATCTTGGAATTTTGGCTTTTGGGGTAGCCTGCTTCTAAGCTGATGACCTTAGGAGTCCAAGGTTGTCCACTCAGCATGAGCTAGATCTTCCTTGCTTGGCATAGGGAGCAGAAAAGACCAGGAAGCCTTGGCTGTAAAGTAGGCCACAAACCTTGGAGTTTCAGGCAGTTGTTCAACAGAACTCGCTTGCATCGACAAAAATGAGGGAAATGGCTCTCTTTTTTTGGAGTTAATGTAGGCTCTGGGGAAGATATTTAATCTGGGAAGTATCATATGTCTTAGGTTTGGAAAAAAAGAGTTCTCTGAATTTCTACTTCATAGGAACTTGTGAAATCTTTTAGGTTCTGCTTCAATTTTGATTAAAGTGAAATTTGGAAAAGACTATTTTTCACACACACCAAAAAACTATTTTACCACCAACTCTATTTCTGCTGCTAGCTAGGGATAATTAGGCAAAGAGGTGGCCAAACAAAAAGAATAGCTGTGCTACTAATCTCTCTTACAATGATGAAACTTGAGGAAAGTTCAGAGAATCATTGATGTTATTGTAACTAGGATTTGAAAGCAGGATGGGAAATAAAGTCATTGCCTTGTCAAAGAGATGTAAGATTTATATGAGCTGTATATTTGCCCTCTGGACAGTAGGAAAGCAATGGAAAGAAGAATGAGAAAAAAATAGGAGCACTTGAAAAATATAATGGAAAAGTAAGGCAAATAGGTATAAATATATTATATTTGGTTAAGAATTTAAATTTTTGTTTTCCCTACCCAGTCTTGAAATACCACAGTAAATTTTGAAAAGGTATTTAGGAACACATCACAGAGGCCTCCCTGTATCTCTTCTCCATAGTTCTCAGCCAAAGGGAACGGAACAGTGTCATGTAATGTCTTCTTCATGCTACAAATGCACTTCAGGATCATGAATGGGCAGAAACCACCAGCAATGCTGATCCTAATGTGGGAGATACATAGTACAATGCTGCTGCCTGAGGCCTCTGATTTGGCCAGTGAAGAGTGGAAGCTGAGGAGTTTCAGAGCATTAGAGAGCTGCAGCACCTGGTCAAGGGAATCTTCTATGTGCGGTTTTAGATAACCAGAATCTCTGACTTCTTTTCTGTGAGGAAAACAGGCTTACCCGACCAAAAAAAATGAAACCAAATTATCCACCTGCCAGTAAACTGACAGACTCTAAACATATGTACACTTGTGTGCTCACATACATCAGTTAGGTAAAATCTATTTGGTTGTACAAGGGGGTCAAGAACGTCAAAGGAAAACAAAGAATTTGTCTTGAGTCAAGGCTTTTATTCTCAACAAAATGAACCTCACCAGCAGTTGCTTTTAAAAAAGTTCCTTTTATATGCAAAGTTAATTTAAAAAAAAGTTTACATGGGAATATGGGACATTGCATCTTTCATTTCGTGCTCTACACAAATGAAACAATGGTTTTCTTTTTTTACTTTGTGTAATATGGACTGACAGGTCAGTTTCACAAGGTATTTACTGCTCCCATTTTTCCATTGCTCATACCTTTCTTCAGCTTGCTTAAATTCCTCTGAAAACCAGACTTACCAAGCAGCAAGTTGGCTAAGCTTGCCAGAGGCAGAGTGTAGCTTGGCCAGTCAAAGGTCTGAAGCTGCTGGCCCATGGTGGTGAACTGAATCCACTTGAAACTGGTGTCTTGAATTACTTAGTAAATTCATCACTTTCTAAAGATAGAGGTGACAGAGTAACAGCCCTTGGGCTGGGCAGCCGAATTACTCCGTTATATAAGAAACTTGGCCTTCTGGGCAATGTCAGAATTTGCCTGCAAAATGTTTGGTCAGACACCAACACTAAACTAGAACTGTGATCACTTCACTTTGTCTGACTTCCCCATGTCTTTCCTAATATGTGGCAGTCTAATTTGGTCAAGAGTTAAATTTTATTGCATTTTAGATTTTACCATCATTTTATATTTTACCTCTAGTGTCCCTGTGAGAAGTAGGCTTAGATAGTTTTAAAAAGAACACTGAGCCAAGAGGAAGGAGAGAAGTACCCAAACCTGTAGACTGAAACGATTTTTTAAAATCAGACTCCTAAAGGTCATGTTGATCTTTCTACAGAAGAATGATGCTGTGCAAACACATCTCATCTGCCTTGTTCAGACCTGCAGTTTGGTGGAATGAGCATTAGCTGTGGTTGCAATCTTGCAGTGCGGGGAGCAATCAGGTCCACCAGGCTTTGGAGCTGCAAGTACAAAGATCTGAACTTCAGCCTAGGGAGGAGATTTTTGCAAAGAGAGCAACATGAACCGTGCTACTGAGAGCTCTCCACTGCTTCTCACTGGTACATGGGATCCTCAGAACAACAGTCAATTTAGCACTTAGCACAAAGTCTTCATCAGATTAAAAAATCATGGTTTTCTCTAAACACTTTGTTCATCACATTACTGCAGAAGACAAATTCCAGTGGAAAATAGAGAAGAATAATTAATGAAATGGTTAAAGAAATTAATCTCTTTTTTTTCCCCTCTGTAAATCTGATGACATTTTGCAGGTAGTCCTCTCTTTGGTTAGTAGATTTTTTAGCTCTGGTCTCAGATTTACGTATTTGGATATACCACCAGAGAGAAACTTTAACCAAATTCTTTTTTTGTCCTCAGAAATGGTGAGGGGGGCTTACGATATATTATACTGCTATTTAAAGCTCACTTTTTGAAAGTATGTTAGAGTACTGACCCTGTATCCGTACAACATAGAACAGCAAAATATTTATTAACAGCAACCCTTTTATGCTTCATCCCAGGATCATGAAAATTATCATCTTCTATTACGCTGTTAATAATGAACAAACGAACACCTTTACCTTCAAACTGCAACATATAACTACAGAGAAATCCAAGTCCTTTAAGTGCAGAAGGCACAAAGCTCTTCAAAATCATAAAGCAAAATCCATCTTCAAACAAAATACCAGTGCAATGACCTTAGTCTGACTCCAGTTTTCGTTCTGTGTATATTGGGAACAAAATCCTGGTCTAACAAAGAATGAGCTTGTTACTTTGCAAATGTTCATCAGAAGGCTTTTCCCTCACTTCCGCCGTTCTGAAACCTTGGAGCGTGTAAGCAGGGCAGCCTTTGTGAATCAGCCCTACGCCTGACTTACACAGAGAGGCGAAAGCTATCCTGAGTGAGGGGAGAAAAAAAAGAGGTGATTCAGGCTGAGCCTTCCTAGACTTAAATAGTGGTTCTAAATTGTCAGGAGTCAGAGCGCAGCTCATTAAATCTGCAGCTGTCTAGGTGAAAGCAAGTGATTGGTGAATCTCAGAAGATTTGGGACCAGATTCACCCATATGGTTTGAATCACTCCGACAACAGAAAACAGCTGTAAAGCTGTTTCCTTGGCCAGAAAAAGGTTGGGTTTATGGTTGCTTTGTGTCTCCAGGCATCTGAAGAATACAGTTCTTTGTCTCAGAAAGCATCTGAAAACCCAGATGCTTATCTGCATTTCTCAGCTAAATAAATTGTGATAGTAATTTTGTGGTGGTAGCCCTTGGTGAACTTTTTCAGTAATTTTTGATATTGAGTAATTGGTAAGAGAATATTTAAATAAAAATTCTCTCTGTGCCAAGAAAAGATGTTATCTGTTAGGGAACTCCATTTATTAAAAGGAAGACCCTGCTCTGGGAAACTCACAGCCCAGGTATAAAACTGCAGAAGGACAATTAACAATCCGTCTAGATAGACAGAACAAGTCAAACAGTGCGGGAACAAAGTTTAAGAAGAAAGAGTGACAGCACTTGCACACAGCTCATTTTCATGTCTTAGTAGGTCTGCACGGGGTTGTTTGTTTTCTTATCTGTTTCTTTGATGGACTCAATGGGAGGACTGTGGCTTAGAGATTTCATGAGACAAGTATTTTGCTAAGAGACTTTAAAGAATAAGGGGTGGAGGCAGAGTGAACTGGCTCAGGAAGGAAATTTCGGGCAGGGAGTCTCTGTTGAAGAAGGAACCAGGGAAAGAACTGGTGAAGCAGATGTGTGCAGCTAGAGCCAAGTAACTCAGGCAAAGGTGAAAGGATGGAAGCAGAGCTCTTTCAGGAGATTTTTCATACTTCAACTCCCACTTCAAGCCTGAAATGCATGGAAATAGAGAGTGGGGAGGTGCTAATGCAGGAAGGATTGCAGTGGTAAAAACAAACTCAAAATCCTTAACTTTCAAAAAAGACATTTTACTGTTCTGAATTGAGAGTTTAGTCTAGAAATTTCCACTTCCTTGCACTGGGAGGTAACAGCATTTTCAAAATCTTTTTATAGATTAATTTGAGAGAAGTCTGCTGTGTTTT
Source organism: Empidonax traillii (assembly GCF_003031625.1). Lineage (NCBI taxonomy): Eukaryota > Metazoa > Chordata > Aves > Passeriformes > Tyrannidae > Empidonax > Empidonax traillii. The sequence goes on along the minus strand of NW_020955592.1, from coordinate 505,576 downwards.
CACATTTGCATGAGACCACTTGCACACTTGTATTCTTTGAATGCAGAGACTCTGGAGAAATGAAACTCTGACAATGAAAGAGGTGCTTTATTATTTGCTCCCTTTCTCAGTCTCCCTCTTTCTTCCCCTCACACACATATTATTTCTTTTTTCCCCCTCTCCCCTATATCTGACTGAAATATCTCCAAGTGTGTACTTTTTCAGTCTTGTCTGAATGCTCCTTAGTTTAAAGGTCAAAAATACAATTCTTGTCATTGTGTAGATACCAAAGAGAATGATAAAAATGGAACAGTATCTGTTCCGTGGACTACATTAAAAATAACTGAAAGCAACAGCTTTAGGACTGATTTAAGAAGTCATGCAAATGTGTAAAATCTAACAGCCCTAGGACACAGTTTAACACTTTGAGACATGCGGCATACTTTTAGAAAGATCCTTTAAAAGCTGGCAGGAGATAAATCACCTTTTCCAATTATTTTGAAATTATGCAAGCTCGGCACACTACAACTTTTGATCATAAGTACTTACTGAATTGCATATTCTCCAAATATTCCCCTTCAAGGTCACACTCACATTTAGATTGTAACAGGCTTTCAGTTCACTGTGGTCTGAGGGCTCTCTGCCCTTCCACAGGCAACCATGGGAATTAGGCAAGTGCGATGAGACAGGAAACTCTTAATTGCTTTGGGGGTGGTAAGATTTTGCACCCATTTTAATAACTTTACATCATTGAAATGGCAATGCAATGGTAAAAAAAGCAAGATCGGTGTTTGATGGGTTTTGCATTCAGGTATGGCTATTTCTCTATTTCAGTTATGACTCGCTCTCTATTCTTAATGACCATAGGAACATGATAAAATTTCACCAAGTTAACTAAAGCACTAGCTATTAAATGGAATGCAGAAGGCAAAAATAAAATAAAATCACATGATCACAAGAAAAGCCCAGGTGATAAATATCAATTGCAGGGTATTTTTTAGCTGTTCCTATTATATTATATATTATAAGCAGTGTTGTGATCTTTGCCAGTATGGAATACATATTTATGGACCATGGGAGCAAAAAAACCCCACCGAGTCGTTAAGTTTAAACAAGCCAGTAGACAATAATATATTATCAGTAAAGGAAAAACTTTTGTGCTTTTTTGGAAATGAGCATATACTTACCTGTAAAGTAATGTATTCTCTTACTGCTGAAAGTTAGTGAAAACTTAACATTCTCTGACTGATAAGAGCGCTTCTGAAAGGGTTATTCAGTGCTTAAGAGAGTACTTGTCACTTGCTTAATTTTAATAGAATTAGCAGACAGTTTGATGGGATTATTTCTTCTCATGATAATCCATCTTCTCTGTAGTACTTCGAAATTTTGGTGAAAAATGTGGCTACTAGCCTAAAAATATTTTTCTTAAACCTCATTTTTAAAAGTCATTGTGTCATTGAGCATTGTTATTATTAGACATGGATACTTGCCAAAACCCAGAGCTGTGCAGTCCCAAACTGGGAGAAATTTGGGACCACAGAGCTTTCCATTTTGAAACCACCTCTCATTAATTATAATTAATTATTTTTATTTATTTTTAATTGCTAAATCTGGATACAAGCAAGAAGAACTATAGAGAATAAAAGTGTTCTGAAGTGTTTGTAAAATAGAAATTACATTGGAAGTACATATTAAAGGACAAGGAAGGAGAAAGCAAGTTAACTTCACACTAAAGAAAAGCTAGCATAATGGGGTAGAGGATACTGGGAACAAATTCTACTGGCAGTCCAAGTAAAATGTTTGACCATGCCGACTACCCTGGAAGATTCCTACCTTCCCAGGAGTCTTAGAAGCAAGAGCTAAAGAAGGCTCTTAGCAGGGAACAGGGAGATTCAGACTTGATAGTTTTCTAGGGTCTGTCTGAAGCCTAATTTCTAAGACTCTTTAGAACCAGATGGTGGGGAAATGCCTTTTTTGCTAACCATGGAAAAAGACCACCACAGTACAAAATTAGAACCAGTGCTACTTCTTCTACAATACATCTTCTGCTACTGATTTACAGACTACATCTGAAGCAGAAAGGGGAAAGCAAGGACCCATCTCTGCCTCTCTTTTCCATCTTCTGGATCATAGTTTTTGTGAGCAGGAGTAGTAGTAACCACCAGTGCTATGTCAGGCACAGCTGTGCCAGGTGGGGGAAGGATAAAAGTGACCCTCATGCTGCCCAGTAATGACTAAGATTCTCATCAATACGTTGGAGGATTGGAATGTAACAACTGGTACAGAAGAAGGAGTCTTAGAGGACCGTGAAGATATAAGATAAGGAATTAAATGGACCCCTGTGGTATCAAAGAGAGGAAAACAGAGTTTTCTGGTACCCAGAAGTAGTTTCCATGGCTACTTCCCTACGGGAATACAGAACACTCCTCTTCCAGATCTAATACCACGGCCAAGCTGGAGGGTATGAAGTAGTAAAGTTCCTTTGAGGACTTCTCCATTGCTAGCTTATTAGTCAGTCCTTGTCCAGTTGTCCTTTGAGGTTTAAATACAATCTTCCCTCCCAGCTCAGATCATTAGGACCTTTAAGAGAACTCATTTAACTTGGAATGAAAAATTAATATCAACCTGGCATCTCAGAGCTAATCTGAGGCAGAGGCAGTACCTACCACCAAAGAAAGAGGTCTTTTAAAACCATCTCAACATATGAACATATGAAACTTTCTGAGCTATCTTCTTTTATTTACTAGAAAGGGTTTCACACACACATCTGCATTGTTGGAAATTATATTTATTATGAAAGGTACTTTACTTTGATTTCTACATGAGTTTGCATGTGTACACACAAACCTGAGATTGTTTCCTAAACCCGGATAAAAGGTAAGTAAGAAAAGTGCTTTGAAAATGTACAAGGAGTATAGTACCTCCAGGGAGTAGAAACAATTTCAATTTTCATAGCATTCTTTAAATACATTGCCCCCCCCAAAAAAAGTAGAAAATGTCCCCTATTATACAGACATAATATCTTTCTTACACTTCTTAGGTATCCCTTAGTTGGTCTTTTCAGTAGAGGCAGACAAAATATGCAAAGAGAAATAAAGTATAAACTGGATGCTGAAGACCCTGACAGGTGAGGTTCTGTTGAAAGTACAGGAAAAAAATGAGGAGACCAGAGACACTGAAGAATTCTAGTTTTGCTTTATCTTGCTCGGACTAATGACTTTTCAGTTGTATGTGGTGCTTGTAGCATATGGATGAAATGTATTTGCAACACAGAGCAAAATGTAAGAAAAGCAAGACGACTCTTTTAAGGGAGGAAATATGGGGCAGGATTATCTGTACAGCATCCTCACCATAGGACATCCAAAGGAAGGTATCCATACAATTAGAAATCAGCTTTGGTGAACCAAAACACCAATTCTTCAGGGACCTGCTGGAAATCTGGGCTGTGTGAAGGTCTATATAGCACTTGGGCACTTTTACGCAGGGCTTATCTCTGGATGCTGTGGAGTGTAACACTCTGGATTTCTAGGAGAAATTGTGCAGGCAGACCCAGGGAGCTAAAGTACACTCAGCAGAGAGTGTCTCCCTGGTGCCACCAAAATTAGAGACAGCTCCCTTTAATCTTTCTCTCAGTGTGGCTCTACTCATAAGCCTCTGGACAAGGTGCTGCTCCAGGCACAGCAGTAGGAAAAGTTGTGAAAAACCAAAACCGAGAAAGGGATGAAAAAAGGAAAAAAAGAGCAATAAACTGATGAGGGATCCCATGTAAACACAATGCAGTACAGAGTAGAAGCAAATGATTCAACACATGGGAATGGGACGCGGCTGTTTTGGTGAGTGCATGCAAATATCACAGAAAATACAAACAATGCTCATGGTTTGTGCCTCTTTGTAGCTCTCATTGTTTCTGAATGCATATGGACCTCCAGTAGGCAATTTTATGGACCCTGTATAGGAAAATGGCAGCCTGCAAAGAGAGTTAAGCAGTTGCAGAAACTCACACCAATACTATCCCTAAGAGCATCAGCTGTTTGGCACCACAACCCTGTGGAAAGGAGGAGGGCTTCTTTGTGACATATCTGCAAAAAGAAGGACACTTGTTTCTGAAAAGCTGGTGTTTCAAACTGGGGAAAAGTTGCATGATTTAAATGCAGCAACGTCGACTTTCTGTTTATCCGCATGCATCTCAGAAGGGGCCGATGGATGGGGGTCAGCATGTTCTCCCCTTTGTTTACCAGTTAATAGAATTTCATTTATTTGCAACCCTGTTTTCAATTAATTTGGGAAAGAATGCCAAACATATGGGGTTTTTTGGTAGGTTCGAGTTCTTGATGAGTTTGGTTCACAATGTAGTGTTTGTGTTACCTTGTTAGAGCACAACCTTCTCCAGGGCTTGACTCCTCTTTCCCTAGCCCGTGGTGTGAAAGAAGTGTCTTCAAGGTTACCTCACAAATTCTAAGACATTCTATTTTTTATTTTCAACTACTCTTGAAGCTTCATTTTACATCTGAGTGTCTTGGGTTTTATATGTATTCTCTCTCCAGCAGTTGTGTGTTATTGAAATGTAGCAGCAAACGTAAGTGAACACCATTAACAGGTGATTAAGCCTTTGAAGCAAACCATTACAGTTTATCTTTGTCCCTATAACTTTTAAAATGGTATCTTATTTGAGGTTGCTTTTGTTTTAACTTAATTTGATACTGGAAAGATCCATATATTTAACTATAATTGAATGTTTATTCAAGAAATCTAGCTGCTGCTTATTTTACTAGCTATTAGGTTGTAAATAACTGCAGTTGAACATTTCTTTTCTAGTTTACAATATTTAGTACATGAGTAATTATTCCAACATAAATGCATAAGAGAGTAAATTAATATATGAACAGTCTTTCCTGTGGCTATATTTTTGTCTGGTAAATATATCCTCATGTTAAAGACTTGATAGAATACATAAGGCCCAGAACATGTTATGTGTTACTTGCTCTTGGGTGGTCTACAGCTCAAAGACCCTCGTCATTTAGTGAAGATACAATACAGTATTCTTCCATGACTATTTACATTCCCTGTTTTTTGCAGCAACTTCAAATGCATACATTAGGCATTTTTTCCTTGTCTTTTTTGATCTCCTTGAAGGCAAATTTTACTATGGTGTCAAAATATAACACAGTGCACTCATTCATTAGGAGGAACAGATCTTATTTACAGAAGTCTTATTTATTGTAGTGAGAAAAAGAGCATATTCCCGAAGAACGGTCATGAAAGAAAAGGAAAAAAAACCCATGAATAGCAAGCTTTAAAATAATTAATCATTGTCTCTTTTATCTCACCAATGCTTTTGTTCACCTGGGGAAATTATTAAAAAGATACTGTAGAAGAGAAAATCTGAGATGTCCTGCAAAATTCAATGTTACTGTTTAGGGCTTTCTGAGCAAGCAAGTTCTGCAGTCCTTTTGAAGATCAATTATAATTCAGCAGGAAGAGGCATGGGGAAAGATTTTCAGTCCTCGTGGGAAATGGAAGTTACAGGAGGGCTGGATGTAGAGTGAAGATAATGAGACCTTTTTGTCACTGATCTAGTCAGGGACGATGCTGCATATAATCTGAAATGAGTGCTTACTTCAACCCTATTTAACTTAAAGTCCTCCCCAAATTTTCATTTTTAAAACCAGTCGGGAATTTCGTGGGGGAAAGAACCCCAGATGCTGAAAACCAAAATAAAAGAATCAAAGGAACTGCTGCACTCTTTACAGTGCAGAACTGATAGGCTTTCACTTATAAGGAGGCTTTCCTTTGAGAATCTCAGAGCACTGCAGACAGGAATCAAACTTCACGATGACTATGCAAAATACTTTAGGTTATTTCTAGAACAATCAGAATGATTTGCAGACAGAAAATGCTGATTTGTCAGAAAGAGAATGGGCTCTGTAAAGATTTGTCTTGATAAGGTTGACTGTGTTGGGTTGGTAAGGTTGAAGAGCATGTTTTGACTTTTTCAGCTGTCAGATGATATAATATGCCTATACAGGAATGATGGAAGTCCAACTGAGGGTTATACAATTGTTTTGACCCAAACATAAGCAGACATTCAATTTTTTAAAAGTTTATTTTGAGCTTTTGACAGTGAAAAACCTCAAAAATTTAGCTTTCTTGACCTTTTTTTTTTACATTTCAAAAAGAAAAGGAAGTAATTTTTTAAAAAACTTTCAGCTACTGAAAGATTTGAGATTTTAGCAAAGGTAATTATGGTATCAGGTTTTCTGACCTTTGACTCTGGTTCTATAAATGCTGTTGTGGACGTTAAAATTTAAATACACAAGTACCCCCTATGCAATGGACAAACTCCTGATCCTATATATTTGTTTGCAGAAATTTAAAAATTTGTTAGAAAAATTTAAAAAACCTATTCATCTGAAATGAAATCAATATTTTCTAGCATGATTTTGCAATTGTATATAAACCATACATCCACCATGCCAGCTATTACTCACAAGCTTAAACAGACAGAAACCTGAACATAGACACTGTGGATAAAGCAGATGAAAATCAAAAACAAACTGAAACTAGCTATTTTAGATAGGTTTTATCTAAACAGATTTAATTATTCATAGAAATAATTAATATTTATTTATATATTTATTATATGAATACTGAAAACTAGCCTATATGGAAAATAGTGTATTTAATATCAATCAGTGCTGAACTCTAAATATTAATATTTGAAAATCACATTCAAAAATAAACCAAGTGAAAATATTTGTAAAAATTGTATACAATTTCCAAATTGTCCTGGGAATAGCAATACTAGCAATGTATTTTTTTAATACATATCCAAAAGTAGTAGGATATGGTATTTTACTTCAAAGAGAGCCTCCACATGTCTAAAATTTAACGTAACTTTGTATCATAGGTGAGTCAAGGTTTAGGGACAGAGTGGGCAGTAACTAAAGTAACACAATAGTAAAGATGGTTCCACATCAAGCAGAAAATTACCCTGACTGCACATTTGAGGATGTGTCACAAAGGTGTGTAGTGGAGCAGGTAAGGAGAAAGGGGAAAGTAAAGGCAGGCAGGCAAAGTCAAAAAAGAGAGAGGAAACCATCAGCATAATTTACATGGACTTGGAAGCAGCTTATGTGCAACACAGTGAAAGACAAGTTATCAAGTAAAAATTGACTTAGACTGGAAACTGTGTGGTTCAGAGTAGAGCTGAGACTATTAGTGGTAGAAATTAAATACACGCATCAAGCAGATGTGCAATAGAAAACATTAATAAAGAGAAGGATTTCAATGAAGTAATCTAGAATAAAAATTTTGTTTATTAGATTCTAAAGTGAAATAACTAAGAAAATTACCATAAATATAAGTTAGAATAATATTTGCCAGAAGACAAATATTACTGAATATTCAAATAAACCTTTGAATGCATGCTACAAATATATTTATGTAAATATATCCACACTAGTAAAGCCCTCAAATTGTGGAGGTAACAATCAGCCAGTCCAAAATTTAAGAGAACTAAGCAGCTTTCATTTCCTTGTTAATAGCATAGGAGTTTGGATGTGATACTGAATACATTCAAGACAGATGTAAGGACCCCAAACAAATGAAATGTCTTAATTATTTCTTGTACAAATGCATTGGGTTATCATTAGAAATGGAAATAATCAATTAGAAAAACCTCACAGGTTTATTGTGGTGGGGTTTTTTTGTTTGTTTGTTTGGTTTGTTTGTTTGTGTTTTTTTGTGTTTTTTTTGTGGTTTTTTTTTTTTTTTTGGCTATTCCTCATCATTATTTTCTGGTTTATATTTTATGAAACAGTGTTAAATGCAAAATTATTCATAACTTTTTTAAAACTGAAAGTGAAATTATATTATCTATGCTTTTACCTTTCAGATAATTTGTAAAACATCTTAAAAAATTAGTACAGTGTCTCTTATTAATCTGAATTTATATGCACAAATGTAACACGTGTAATTCACATTATGTAACTCCTGCATAAAATAATACAAATTTTGTTATCCTGGAAGCTTCTAAATCATGATGAAATTTTCTGTACTGGAAACTGCTCTTGGCTAAAATCTTTTCTTTTCAAATAAATAAGCTGAAAATTGTTTCACTCTTTGACCTGTGAGCCAAGTTCCCCAAAGCTTGATGCAAATTCAAATGGCTGAGTTATAAATATCTCTGAAACTAGGTTTATAATGGAAACACAACCAGATCCTTCACTAGAGCAGTACTCATGGGGGCTGTTAGGGCAGTTTTCAGAGCTATGAGTGCCAAGACATAAGTTAATGAGGAGAAGCAATTGACTAATAAAGCACCCCTAAACAAGAAGGTAGCATTAAATAATGTAGGAGCTGAAAATTCCTACTGGGCTTTCCATTAGCTGTGTCCCTGTATACAGCTTCTTTGTTTCTCATTCTCCTTCAGGAAACCATCGCCTAACCTTCCTGTATTTTCACGTGCTGAATTCTGTAAACACACTTTTGTAAGGCTGAGTAAGGGACGTGTGTGAAATCTAGAGTTAGAAGACAGTTGTCAAAAAACATTTTACTATTCTCATCAATCTCAGCCTTCCCTCTTTTCTCCTTATTATTGCATGACTGGGAATGCACCATAGGATGACAGCAAGATAAAATTAGAAATGGCTCCATTTGACTTTTGTGCCTTTTCACATCAATTTACTCTTGCACATTTTATTGTTACATTTTAAAACACAGCACAGAGTACAGGTGTCTGTGGCAGACAGTCAGGGCTCAAGGAAAGAGTGCATAAAGACGTAGTTTTATTAACAGTAGCATATAGGGGCCATGTGGACAAGGGAGACAATAGCCACTATTCCAATCATACAAATGTATCACTAAATAAATTTAACGTATGCTATGACTGTCACTATACAGTCAGCACTCACTGTAGGAGAGTTAAAAGAAAATTCTTCTCAGTGGAAAGATGATTGGTGACAGCTCAGAGTGATCAGGTTTTTCTTTTCCAGACACGAGTCATTGCAATCCATTTGGGAAAAGATATTTAAAAGATTGAGATTGAGTCAAACTTAACAGTAAATAGTGGTGCTGAAAGCAGATGTGTGCACCTTCGAACTCAACTTGATTATTTTACCTGGGGACATGTGTTGCAGGATGAGCTAAATGCATCCCAGGTCCTGGATTGAGACGTGCATTAAGAACAAAGCAAATAATGAAGTATCTCCCTCAATATTTTTTTTTTCCATTCTTGTTTTGCATTCTCTTTACTGAACTGCATACATACATTACTTAGCAAGAGTAATTAAAGAGATAATTTGGACAAGATGCATGATTCATAAAAAGATACATAGTTTTCATGTGTCTGGCTTAAATTAGTGAGTGGTTTCAGAATGTGAAATAATTCACTATGTGTTACTTCAACTTCTCACAAATACTACTATTTGAAACGTTGTTGCATAATGAACCTTCTTAAAATCAGATCTCCCTTTGGGATCCTCTATCCTGTGCTTTCTACCTGTCACCTTTGCTTGAGGAATTGCTGCCAGTTTGGTTTTTTGTCTCCACATTTCCTTTTGTGATAGCTTATATGAGGGTGGCTATGCCATTCCATAGGTTTTTTCTCCGGACTGCAACAAAAACACAAGTCTTCAAAATGCAGGAACTGAAATCCCCTTTGACAAAATAAATAGTGAAAATAAAAAGTGCAAATATAGAAATAAAGAAACATATATTTATCAAATTTTTTTTACCAGTTCCCACTCTGATCCTCAGCTAAGAATGTGACAAGAGTTTTTAACCATAAAAATATGGTTACAACAGATTAGCTTCATTGGTGCTACCACATTGGTGCCTGCTATACGGCGGCATGGGACAGCATTTATGGGAAACCCACTAAGTTGGTCTTTCATCAGTGTGCCTGCTCCCATTATACATTACACTGAAGGACTTGCTGTTGCAGATGGAGATTCTTCCACGATCACAACATCTACTTGTCTCAGCACTGCTGTTAACAAGGATGCTCAAGCAGCAGGAGACAGGGTAAGACAGGATACCTAGCACTCCTGCTGGGAGATGGGAGCTGTGCATGTCATGTCTCTAGTGGCAAAGATGATTACACGCCACTGACATGTGAAGTGCTGTATCGGATACAGCATTCAGAGATCCTTGAGATAAGGAGTCTGACGTACTTAACTCAAGCATTGCTTTTATACTGCTGTGTCTCTGTGAAGTCTAAAAGACCAAGACACAAGAGCCTTAGATGTTGTTACAGATTCTTTTGATTTGTAATCCTACAATTACTTGTATAATGGAGGAGAGAGGAAAACCATCCTTCAGCATGTGTGCTGAGCTCTTCAGACACAGCATGTTCATAGGCTTACTCTCTATACTTCATATGCTGCATAATTGCAGTAGAGGAAAAAAAAAAGGAAATTGCATATTTAAACTAAATTAAATTCAGAACCTCTAATATGTCAGGTTACAGAAGGCATGTACACATTTAAACAGGAATGCTGCTTTGGAATCCAAGTAGGTCTGAAGTACATCTACATGTTGGCTCTTGACTTCATGCAGCTCCATTAGGTAATGTTTTAAAAATAAAGCCACTTAATGATGAATGTTTATAAATGAAAAATGTACATTCCCCATAAAATGCTTCTCAAACAGTGGTGCCCACCTATTTTTAGCAACCACACCAAAAAAATCACATTAATCCATATTGCTGTGAAACTCCTGATCTGTCCTTGAGAGTCCTTCCTAGGATTTTAAATAATGTCTTACAAGGCAGCCTTCTTTTTTATAAGTTCCTAACTTTTTAATAGGTAGAGGAGCAACAAATGCGGAATGTCTTAGTTTTGTGGTGCTTTAATAACAGCAAAGAATTTCTTCACCTGGAGCTGTGTGAGTGACTGTTAAGAGTTCTTAATTCCCTTAAGGATATTTAAATGTTGGATTGACAAAGATGTGCCGATTACAGAGCCAAAATTTCTGCAGTGACAGACCAGGCAGAAGGATTCTCAGTAAGGGACCACTGTTATTAAATACACTGTCACAGAAAATTAGGCCAAAAGCAGATCACACTTAAAGAGACTGCACAGCAAGGCACACCCTTTTAAATTAGACTGTCCTCCTGCACTCCACAGAGTTTGTTCTGTGCTGGAGTTTAATTTAATGCAATTCAACACCACTCTTGCTGTAGTCAACCTTTTGGCTTCCACCATCTTTTCTCCCATGTTTTGCATCTTATGGAGACTATTTTTAAAGTTAATTAGCTTATCCAAAATAAAGCAGAAAAACATGCAAATTCCAAACTATCATTTAAAAGCACTATCATGTGAAATAAACTATGCAGTGTTAGCTGTTAATTTTCTTCTATAGTTTCTGCTTTTCTAAGAAAAAGGATTCACAAGAAAATTATCTTGAAGTCTTTATTTTAAGTCACTTAAAATCCTTTTTTCTTCCCTCAATAAATGAAGGAGTAAATATGGAAATGAAATATTAGATAATAAAAAAGTAGGAAACTAGAGGGTAGTGGAAACAAGAGTCCTAAGCAAAGTGATTTTATGGAAACCAAATCTAGCAAATGAAGATCTGTTGTCAGAATTTCACTTGGCCACAACCCTGTAAGCTGCCAGCTCCACAGGAGCAAACGTGTGCTCATTAAATACAAAGGAAATCTTTCAGAGGAGAAGGTCTGATTACTCAGGGAGTATCTTAAAAAAAGCTAGGGATACCATAATACATGAGCCACTTCACAGGACCTAGCAAAACATTAGGAAATACACAGTATGGTGGATTATTATCCATTCATCATTCCAGTAGTACTTACACACCTCAGCCAGTGCTGGTGACCTCTGTGCTAGGCACCACACAGCCTGTTCTTCTCCCCAAAGATTTATAATAGCAACTAACAATAAAGGGCTAGACCAGGAGGGAAAAAACACCCATGTAGATGAAGTCCTAACTAACTGCAGCTCAAAGGAAGAATGACGTATCCCAAACCTCAGCAAAGGGACGATTTGCTGGCTATGCCGTCATGTGAATTCTGTTTTTATATATCCACTTTCCTGTGGTGTAATGCAAAGAAACCCTTGCCGAAATGCAGATTTCCTGCCATTTACATACCACGCATGAGAGCAGTAGACTTAGGCCAGGTATCCTGTATGTAAGCAGAAGAGAAACGTGCTAAGAATATCCTCAGGGTCAGGAGGAACAACAAAGAAAACTGTTCCAGAATACCACAATAAACCTTTATTTTCAGTTTCAGAATCTCAGGCCCATCAGGTGGCCTCCTATAGCCAATGCAACTTGCCTCTGAATAGGGAAAACATCTGATAACATTCTTCTTAAGAAAGCTGGAAATTAATGATCTAGTTGAAATTGTTGTGAAATAAAAGCAACATTTTTGAAAACTTCAGTCAAGAGGAAGTTGTCCATGGTTTATCATGGAATATCTATCAAGTCAGGTTCTATGCAGACCTGCCTTGCATCTGGTAATGAAGAATGTTTTCATTTATGGCTCGAGTAAGAAAATACATTATTAAACTTTCAGACAGCACAAAAGGGAGTAAACACTCCAGAGCATAGGATTAGGAATCAAATGGTTCTTGTCAGATTATATAAATGGTCTGAAATACAGTAAGAAATATTTCAATGAAGTGAGAAGTATTCCACTTAAACATAGAGGACTGAACCCAATTATAGGAGCAACATTGATGTGGTAGGCAGTAATTCTGCAGAGAAGAACCTAATGGATTGCAAGCTCAACATGAGTAAAATAGCCAATAGTTGCAGTCAGAGTAAAATAATATTAAAAATATTTAAAAAATAGGAATGCCATATATATGAAACATGAAATAATCCTCCCACTTTACTCCTTGCTGATGAAATCCATGCCCAGTTTGAGACATCACTTTCTAGGAAAAAATATGAAAGGAACACAAAGAGCAAGGAAGAAATCATCAGGGATCTAGAAACATGTTCTGTATGAAAATATAGACTTGGCTTTTCTTGGGGAGGACTGAGATGCCTTATGGCTTTTTCCAAGTACACATAAGGCATGTAGAAAATGATCTGGTTGTCACATCTTTGGTCAGCAAAACAAAAAATAGCAAGCTTGAACTGTGTAATTGAACATGTGGTTAGACACCAGGAAAAAGCTTTCTCACTCTAGAGACTGCACCATTTATTTTACAATTAAGTAGAGGTATCAGGCTTGCTCTAGGCTGTTTGGGCTCAGAGAAGATTCTGATTCTTTGCAGTGCAGCTTGCTTCAGCTGCCAAGGAACTCTGTGGCCAGCCTTGCACCTACCTGCTCTCCAGCCCAGATCCTTTGCCCCCAACCTGAGAAGAGGCAAAGCAAAAAAAATGATGTTGCACATAGGCAGCATGGAGCCTTGAAAGCATCTCCTGCAGGATTGGATAGAATTATCCTCCATTTTATCTGTGACTTTGGCAACTGTAAATGATGATCTTTGTTGGTCCCTAAAGTGTAGTGGGTTTTTTTTTCTTTCGTGCCATGAAACAGACCCTATATAGTTTCTGTGAGTTCCACTGGGCAAATCTCTTTGAATTGTATCGCACCATTCTGTGTGACTTCTGTGTCTGAGACTTGTTCTGGTGAGATTTTTCTGTGCATTTTAATACATTTGATACTGCTGGGATGTTTTAGATCAACTTTTTTTTTTTTTTTTAATTAACCTGGGACTGTTTTTGGAAGGCTGAAAAATATCCAGGGAGTAGGGTTCACTTGCATTCACAGGCAGGCTGTTTGCATGTGTTTATTAATCAGTTTAAAAACCACAAAGACAATAAGAACAAAACACTTCTGCACCTTGTCAACTTCCCCTGGCATTTACAGAGAAAAGTCCAGATGTGCTAGGAAATATCTGGCCAAGTGGCAAGCTTTTGTGTCTTATTAAGCAGTGAAAACACAAGTTTCTTCAAATGCTTAAGATTTTCCATTGATTTTCTGGCAAATATCTGTAGTATTCTCATTTCAAAACACCAAATGGTTCACCCTAGGAAGAGGATAGATTAGCTAAAATGGTTTCAATTTTTTTGAAAAAATATGATTTTAGATCAACACTTTTGTAAGAAAGGAAACAAAATGTGAAGGTACGACTTCTTTTTTTGCTTTTCATAAATCATAACTAAGGAAAAGAAATGAAGTTTTTTGTTTGTTTGTTGTTAAGCAGAAAATTAAGAACATTTTCACAGTCAGCAACTGACTTTGGGACACTGACAATCTGACTTCTAAAAAGATGGTCTAGGTCTGCAGGAGAGAAAGAGGCAGTCCAGAAAAAGAAAGCGGAGTTGTGTTCTTAAACATACACAAATAAGAATTCAGTATAGCACACCTGGAATAATTGCTCTGCGTGCAGTAAAGGCATGATTCAGCTCCCTCAAATGCATGCATTTGCAAGCTTGATGTCTGCATTCAAAGCTGACTCCTTCCGGAAGGAATAGACACATCTGCAGAGAAATTAATCTGTCCTGTGTTACTCACCTACCTTTTAAATTAATACTTCTCTTTTTTCGTTATGTTTGCTAGCTGGGTATAAGAGGAGTCTAGCCAACTACACAGATCGTGATGTCTACGCTGCAGAAATGAGAAGTGTTGAAGGTGAAACCCAGCCAGGACAATGCAAGTGATCAAACCTGTAGATTGCTAAGGTGCCCTAGATCAGATGAGCCCTATTATACTCCAGGTGGACAACCTGACAAATTATGACTTCCTCGCGAGCATAGTTACTCAATTGAATGGTGGTGACTGTATCCAAATGATGTCAGCTGAATTTTATTTACACCCACAGCTGCAAAGTTAAAATAGCCCACTGGAAAAGAAACTGAGCACTGGTCTCACTCTGAGCTGCAAACTGTAAAATGAACACTTACCATTAGATAGCACTTGACAAGTCCCCTGTGGAGGGCAAAGCAACAGAGACCACTCAGGACAAGCAGTTTCACAATTTTAAAGCTCACTGGATAAATATTCTGTTTATTCAGTGCCTGCTAATGCAGAGATAATTGCCAGTAGCTGGAATGAGTTGAGGAGTTACAGTAGATAATTCAATGTGCTGTACAAATATATGTGTTCTTCTATTATTCATACCATGACATTTGTTGGTTGTCTCAGGAGTACCAAGTGAGGCTCCTATGGTTCTTGAATTACTTGAATTATGCATGGTTATGGGTAGGCATTCACCATGTACAAACTGGTTTTGAATCATGCATTTCCTGGGGACAATATTTCTCATGGTAACTAGCAAACTTTTTAGGTCTTTCAGAACCTGCTGTGTATTAGTAATTACTACTTGTTGCAGTGATCCTGGCATGCATGTGTTCTGGTAAACGTAGGAGATAATGAATGTATACACATTGATAGAAGGGAGGAGTCGGCATTTGTATTTATTCATATTCAAAAAGCTATCTACATCACTTGGAATTTAAATTATGATATCAAACTGCTAAACAGCTATCTGCTGTCCAATTGTCACTATAAATAGCAGCCCACAAGAGGGAGGTGGCAGTAGATCATATTTTTTTTTTCACATTTCAAACTGTACAGTCACTTCCCAGCTAACAATCTTCCTTTGGGAAGATAACTTATACTCTCAGCTTTAGGCTTTTGTTTCTAGATACTTCTTTAGTATGTTTTCAATTGTTCATTTTTCTGAGCAATACCGCCCATCTATCTGGGAAATGTACATGAAAACCCATCAATACACCATTTGCTGGATAACTACAGTACAATGGCTCTACCAAAGGATATGTTTTTTATAAAATCACTAATAAAGACCTTTCCCCCCCCACCAATAAATATCCCATTCTTTTCCCAAATTCTATCTTTACAAAAGTAAAAGCTGAAAGGAAACTCAAATGTTGCACAGTCTGTTGCTGTGCATGGAACATTTCACATCACTGAGCTATCTAATTTCAATTTTTCTGTAATATTTTTAATAAGAACGTTCATAAAATCCTGACACAGACAGACTGTTCAGGCTTTGGTGCATTAAATAGAGATCTTTCTTCTTCCTGGCTTGGGTAGCAGAGTAGCCGCACCAGGAGCCTCAACAAGTCTGGGAATGGAGCAGGCTGGTCCTGGGGCTGCCAGGCTTTCATAAGAGAGCCAGCCTACTGGCAGGGATCACCCTTGGCCCCGCTATTAAGGCTTTTTAACCCCTACGTTAAGAGTAAATAATCATGTTTGGTAGAAGAAAATACAACAGCACTCTTCATTGTCCTAGCAAAGTGTAGGTCTGTATGATAAGAGAGAGACAGAGAGATCTGCTAGACAGGAAAGGTGCTCTCTTTTTTTCAGTGCTGGATAATGCAAGTGTCCTAACACTGTGAACTAATTAACCACCCACATCTGCAATGTCCAAAAGATGTATCTAAAGCTTGCTGAGTTGAACACATTCCATGAAGTAAGTAAATAGCATTCTCTGCCCCCTCCCAAAACTTAGTACAAATAAACATTGCTATCAGAGAAGATGAGGATCGGTAAAATAAATTAGATCTCTTTCTTTTCTCCCTGTGAAGAGAGAGTTGCCTATTACATCATATTTTCTAGTATTTTGTCCAAATGCAGCCTAAAATTCTGAAACACTTCTGCCTTCTGCTTTGGAAAATTTGCAGAATAAACCTTGTAGTCAGGGTATGTTTCCTGAAGTTCAACTTTAATTTATCCTGTTTCAATTTCACTCTTTATTACCACACCAAATAGCATCTAGTGTACTCACATGCCAATCTTGCTTACCCAACTCAACGATGGGTACAGTGAGAGTATAGGAATCTTGTTAGGAAGAAGGCACTACTGGGATTTTTTCATCACTTTGGCTCCTAAGACACAGACCTGCTTTAAAAACACTTTGTTATTTTTTCTCTGGGAAAATATTTAGAGCACACAATGATAAAGGAACATTCCACAACTTGTTGGCAATAGGTACAAAAACTTGCTTTATTTGATAGTCACTGTGGTAAGAGAAAAACTACTCTCTGTTGTTGGACAGTTCTCTGATCTGTGCAAAAGCAAATATTGAGGCCACCTTAGAAAAAAAAAGTCATAGAAGCCTCAGCTTGGAGACTTTCTGCAAGTTAAACTTGCAGGCTCTGAATTTCATGACCATTAACTTGGTAAGCATTTTGAACACACTGCATTGGTATTTGCAATTCTTAGTTTCCATAATTGCACAGTCTTCACTCAACCCTTTTCACTTTTCTCATTGGTTATGTGCATCTGGAAGAAAGACCAAGTATCCCAGAGCCAATGTCTTCATACACTGAAGCTGTGTATCATATTTTTCTTCAAATTCTTAAAATTTCACTAGTTTGATAACATTAAGAGGAGAAGTTTGTCCATTACAAGGTATGTCAAGCAGCAATTTTACTTAAAATTTCATTTCATTTGTATTACTTTCTCCTAAATTTTTATGGGTCTCATATATGTAGTTTGAAAAGGTATCTCTGGAACAGAAATGCTCAGCAATAAATAATACAAGTAATTGTGTATTTTACTGGAATGAGCTTCTGCTGCTTGGTTACTAGGAAATTTGTTTTATGGTTATTTTTTATTTATGACTTCAGGATTGTATCTCATTTTATCTTTTTTTTTTTTTTTTAGTTTTTATAACTTTTTAATAACAGGGAAAGAAAGAAGTATCACTGCTGGCAAGAAGTATGGGAGAAGTTTTTTCAAATTCACTGTAAGCAAATACAAACTTGATGGTGAAATGTATTTCAAATTTCATAAAAATTGTAGATGTAAGGCATGTATATATTCACATTAAAAAAACCCCACAGACCTAATAACAAGTGAAAATCCAATGTCTCTGCTTCCTAAAGCTGGATTTTCTTCTTCTGTGCTCAGCTGACTATCACTTTCACACTTTCTACCTGCAAGTTGGAAAGGCTTTTTATAGGAAAATAAGGAAGACATCTTCCAAAAGTAAAATTTAAATGTTTCTCTGTGATAGTGAGCAGCAAATCACATTAATTCCATTGCTATTCATTGTGATAATGATATTAATCAAGCTGCTCCCTGGACACTCATGTAGAGGTAATATGTAATTCTGTGGAAGCTCCATTCCAATTTAGCATGAATTAATGTTCACTTACTGCAAAGCGTTACAGGAAAAATATATTTGTGGACTTTACATAGGATCAAATTCTTCCAGTGTGAAAGAGGCTGAGGAGATAAAGTATGAGCCGGAATAGAATTTAGCTGTAATGTGTAAATGCTGTTGTATGTAGAGTGCACTTAATAATCTCACGGTGTAAAAACACAAGGCACTCAGAGCTGTTATATTTTCAACGACTTAATCAAGAAAATGTTGAGACACACTGGCATTGCGGTTAAGATTAATGGAATCCTTCAATGTCCTCATTAAATTTAATAAACCTGTGTAACAGAAATAGCAATAACACTTCACATACGTATTGCATCGCTCCTTTTATCAAGGACCTCCAAGCCCATTGTGAGCATTCATGAGCTGAGTATCACTGTCTGTCTCTGTGGAGTGGCTCTCCTCTCCCTGCTGCAGATGATACCTTCTCCTGAGAGACCCCTGGGAGAGCATCCCAAAGGTGCACACCTGGCTCCAGACAGGTGCATGCATATCCCTGCTGCCTGCAGCTCCACTGGCCACATAATGGGCTTTACTTTTTTTGTTCAGATTCCTTGACACATTTTATTCAGTAATTTCCTAAAGCCTTAGTGCTATGATCCAAGCCTCTTTTTTATCATTCTATTTTTATTTTCAAAAATTAACAGCGGCATTTGTCTACTTCTTATAAGTTTGTGCTCCTCTAGGTTTTCAGTAGTGCCTTTATTATGATAAATATTTAGTATTTTTAACTGTATTAGAGATATATTTATGCTGCTCAAACTCTGCTTTGCTTCACTGGGATGGATTGCTGAAGAAGCCATGCAACCAACAGTGCCAGAACACTCATTTTTGAAAAGGTTACTTATTTTGCTTAATTTTCAGTGACTTGAAGAACTCACTGACATGTGGGCTGACTCATTAGAGCGACCAATTAGAAACTATTCAGAGTTTTTCACAGTTTCTTCAGCTGTTCTACAGCAATAGCAATCACTACTCTGCATAAAACCTAAATTGTCCACTAGGATTTGTCTAGGATTTGACTTTATCTGATGGAAACTGACCACTTATTTTTTGAATATACTTCAGTTTCTCAACTACTACTGTGCTACTTTAAATTCCTTCCTCATTTGCAAAGAGTCCAGCTCACTTCTCCTTTATTCCTTTTTGTCTAAAATCTGGAAGGTGTTGAGCTGTTCCCTTTTCCACTCATTCAGGCAAAGAGAATGACTGGGCACTTCTTTTTAACAGAAGGCTTTGCGTGGCCAGGGAACTGCAGATCTGCTGGGAGCTAATTAATCTATCGTTTTCTCTCTGTGCACTGTGCATGGTCCTTTGCTTGTTGCTGAAAAAGTTACAGAAAATGAATAGTAGGAAGAGGACTTAAAGAGTTTCCTTTTTCTCCTTGAAGCTATAGATATTTTCTTTGTATTGGCTGGGGAGGGCTAGAGTTGTGTCCAAACCTCATTTAGACAGAAGAAAGACCAAGGAAAAAAGTTTACTATTAAGGGAGATAGGACTTCTGAGCTGCTGTGGACAAAGAGTATTTTAAAAACCACCTTGATGTGCCATACTTTCCCAGTAAAACTGTCACATTTCCCCTTAGTTCCTTTGCTAATATGAACCCATTCTGCTCCCTTTCTACCTCTAGCTTTCCTTTTGTGCTCACTTGATTCTTTATTCTTTCTTGACCCCTTCTGCCTTTCAGACTACCACTGAAATGCACATGCTCTTGCCCTTTTAACCTCACACAAACCAGTTTTTTACTACCAATTAGCTTTGCCCCCTAGCTCTACTATTCACAATCCAGTAAACAGAGATGTACCTAACAAAGAAGACAGGAAAGAGTGAAAAGCTGGAAGGTCCATCCCAAAGTTTTGCTCTCCGGTCAAATATGTTTCCTCACTTAATTATGCTCTGTAAAATTCTTTGAAATTATTGAGTTAAAGGAACTGTGGAAGTATAAGGCAAAGTTAATTATATTGCATTTGTAATCAGGCCATAAAAGAGAAACCCTTGAACCACAGCTATATTGTTCCAGGCACTGCAGTGTGTGGATGTCTTCCTTTGAATTTTGCTCCATGCCAACCAGCAGTTATAGGTTCTCACTGTATCCAAAACTCCTGCAGTCTTTTTCAGCCTGCCCTGGCCAGCAGCCCATCAACTGTTCCACAAACAAACATATATTTCTCTCTGTATTTATTTCTTCCTTCCATCCCACTGTGCAAGCAATTAGTTATTGAATTCTTAATAAACTGATCTAGACCAGCCCACATGACTATTTTTCTCCTAATCAATTTATTCAGCTCACATAGAGGGTTTTATCATATTTACAATATCACAGTTATTTGTGTAGGAGTTACAAAAGCTAAGGAGTAATTCTAGAGAAAGAAAATCCAGTTGTAGCTTTTTGCTGGTTTTGTTGAGCTTCAGTATGTGTGGGTTCATTCCACCTTTTGAGAGAAGAAGTTTTGAGTTTCAGTCAGCCCATTTGAAGAAGGAACAGAAATGCATAATTAAACAGCAAATAACTTGGAAAAATACAATCACACTCTTGCAAACTGTCTTTTTCCAGAAGACTTCTTTTGTTTACCAGTCTTTGTTAAACCTTGGAGATGGACTTCACCCTGCACTGTTATCACTTCAAAGTTAATTTATTATCACAAGGGAAAATAACACAGAAGATTCAGTGACTCAGGCCAGAAAGGCACCTGTGCAGCCTGGATATTTGTGCACTTTGTGACTTTTAAATACCTTTGCTGCTACAGCCTGAAGACCCCACGGGGTGTACACACAGTTGGGTCTCTATGTTTCCTGGGCCCCACGTCCCTTGTTGTATGTGATCGTGAATACTTTTGGATCCAGGCAACCATCCAGCTCTAGTTGAGATTTGACTGCAAATCAAACTAATAACTTCCTTGGCCTGCAGTGAAAAATGATAACAGTGCTTTCCCAACCAGTTCATTTTTGCTATTAGTCAGATTTATTGACACAACTGTAGTATTAAGAGGCCCAGCTAAGGCTCCTGGATTGAACTTCTCAACCACTTACTCCAAACCTCCACTTTTGTCCCTGATATTTCTATTTCTGCTCCATCAATTATGTGACTGAAATTAGAGTATCCCAATACATGACCCTCACATTCTCATCATACCATGAAAATAAGTTCAATACAAAGGCTGTGCAGAAGCAACAGAGGGGTTGTAGAATCAAATAACAAATAATACATTTAAAACAACCTTTTGTGTATAAATTGCAGGGTAAAAAAACCTATTAATTAGAAATGGACTCATGAGGAAAGCATAAGTTCCCAAGACTTCTACATTAAGAAGCTTGATTTCTGCTGTAGCTGCCACACACAACCTGCAACACATGCTTTGTTTCATTTCTGAGGGAAAAATTCTCCTCTTTGAGATTCAAGACAAAACGCTTTCCTTAAAGGCTCTTTCTCACTTTCTCCAGTGGTACACACATAATTCAAGTTCCAGAAAGACTGGTTGCACCAATGTCAGTGTTAATGCACACACACACCTGGAAGTTTTTAGTTCTTTTACCGATTTTAGATATTTTAATTCTTCATCTAATTACTGAATTCTTTGGAAGGGTAGAATGGGTTGGTTCCAAAAAACAACACAGAGGAAAAAGCTGTTATCCAGTATTTGCAAGGGTTGAAATCCAGCACAAATACAGTCATTATGGATCAAGTCCAATCTTGCAAATGTAAAAATGACTGAATTTGCATGTTTCGGAGTGAAATCTGTAAAACTGCATGGCCTGTAAATACAGAGTCCTTCATTGTAACATAATGTGTGTATCTCACTGTAGCTGCATTGGACAGTGGTTATTGTTAGTTCTCCTCTTAGGTGTAAAGCTCATTTAAACCAGAGTAGTGCCTTTCTGCTGATACTGAGAATGAGATCCTCTTGGTGTAGCTGTATTGATCATGCCTTTTCTCATGAGGATGTTCACTACCATTGCAGTGCCCAGATTGAGCTTTTGAGTCGTGACCAGACTCATTCTGAGGTGGACCCTAATCCTTGTTCTTTTGCTGGAGGACATGGGCAGAAGTTTCAGAAGAGCAGCCATTCATCTCATTTTGCATTCTACCAGCTATGTGAGTTGCAGTAACATAGCTTGTCAGTGCTGTCACTCATAAGACATGTTCTCCTGTTAATGAGTACTTTAGCATCTTAGCAGATTTCTAAGCTCTATTTTTGATGATGTCAGGTTCAAAGAGAGGTCTAAGTTGCATGAAGAGAGAGATGCCTATAAATGGCACCTATTTCTGTATATACCTTCCCATATCAATTTTTTAAAAAAATCTTCTGTATGATAAAGTTTTCTTCCAACTTTTTTCCATGCTCTTCCTCATACAGCTGGAAGCCACATCTTCATTTAATACTGAGGGTTTTGGAAAGATAGAAAAAATTCAAGGGTGAAAAAGGGGAGTATGAAACTGAGAACTAGAGGTTTGTGAACTGCTGGAAACAGATTGGTCAAAAGATAGAGAGAAGAAAGCTCTCAGTAGTGTAAAAGTGAGGTAGAAAGAAAGAAGGGTTGGGGAGGACACCAATTTTGATAAGCCAAGTTTTCTTGGCCGAAGAGATGCTGTTCTTCACTTTCTACTAAGCCCAGCTTGTCTTTAATGACCTAATTATTCTTGCTTAGCAGTTACAGTGCTCTAGCCTTGTGTTGCTCTTGAGTTTGCTGCTCAGTCTCCAGGCTTGTCTGCTGCAGCCCCAGGCTTCACATTTTGTTGATATGCCGATGAGCCCTTCGGCCTTCCTGTCCTCATCACAGATGCTCAAACGGCAGCTGCTCTGCACGAAAGAGAGTTGAGAGATGCAGTGAGCTGCAAAGTAGGTGTGCTGGGGACTCTCCACAAAGCTCTGGGTGAACTGAGCCCTGTGGAGCTCAGGTACTTACGACAGTGAGGCTGTCACAGCAGAGGCTTCTGGAATCCATAGTTTCAACCTGAAGAGCAAAGCATACAGAAAGGAAATTACAAATCCTAATGAATGGCTGCTTTGAGTATGGATTAGACATTGCTAGCAATATGCCACTGTTTATAGCACATCATTAGCCTGCAAGAGCTGTAGCAATTGAACTTTTGTGTTTGTTTCAAAAGTGCCACAGTACAACATTTTAGTCTTTCTGCTGCAGTAACCACTGGTTGTTACAAATCCCTTCATGAATGCATTATGGAAAACTGGGGCAGAGTTCTTCACTAGCTAGCCAAGTGCATGCCTGCTGGGGCTTTGTGCTAGGAAACAGTGAATAATGTTTTTAAAGCCAAAGTACAGTAGAAACCCATTTTACACACATAAGCATGTTGCACAAGACTAATATTCATTGAAGTTCCCTGCTGGTATGTGAAATTTATATCAGTATGCAATGCAGAACTTATTTTTCAGGTGTTCCTTTAAGTGGGTTCATTCTCATTTCATTTCACCTGTTAGTGTCCTTTAAATAGCTTACCTCTCTACGTCTATTATTTTATTGAGTATTCATGTAAAAAGGTCTCATTGTTCTTTTCTCTATGGTCCCGGGCACAGAAAATACCTCTGAGGAGAGGCAGCACACATTTAATTTTGCCCTGCTTTACTTATTGGTATTATTGCAGGCAGAAAATCTTCCTGTTTGACATCCTCTGACACCCTACGTGGCTATAAGTTGCACCATCTTTAGCAATGTCTCTAAAGGGATTAAGATCTTTGCATTTTTAGCATAGCAAAAAATAGTAAGACCTGATGGGTTTGAAGGGGAATCCCTGGAGTTGGGACCCAATCCATCTACCAAGTCTAGACACTTCTGTAGAGACACAGTGGATAAGCTTGTGCCTCTAACTTTTGCTTCATTAAGGAGACAGGAGGTATTAATGACAGCAATTATGTATTCTCGGTTAATTTAATGCATGACAATATAAGAGACCATAAGTAATTATATTATTGGAGAAGTTTGTTAATTTTATTTGATACTTAGGAATTTAAGGTACCATTTAGAAAAATGATCATACGATGAGTTAAATAGTAACTCATTGAAAACCCTTGGAAAATTTAGTTGTCAGAGCTATTTGTTTGGGTATTTAAGAATGAGGAGAAAAAAACACTATTTTAATACTATTGCAAACAAAACTTGTAGGTGGTTGAATGATAGAAAAAGATAGGAATTTGGTACTCTGTGGTTTTTACATTCTCAGGCCAATTTAAAATTGAGCCTACAGGGTGTTGTTGCTCTTCCTTGTGGTTTTACTCCTGCCGTCCAGCTAAGAAAAGAAAGCAAATGATAACATTTTTTTAAGAGAAAGGAACAAAGAAATAGAAACTCAGGCATTGTCTTGTAGAAAAGTAAAGGCAGCAAAGCAAAGGGAATTTAAAAGTATGAGGAAGAAAGAAGACTAAGGAAGAAGGATTCATGTTTAACAAAGAAAGGGGAAACAAAAACAAAAGATTGAAAACAAGTAACCCCGGAACAACCTAGCTATCAGTATTTATTTTATTTTATCATCTCAATGTGTGAATCTTACAAATAGTTACCCATTTGCATTACACATACATATTCTCTCCCTTTTATAGGAAACAGTGACTGAAAACCCTGATGACTGATGCAAGTTTCATATTTTAAGCTTGTGTTCTTGGCCACTAAATAAACAAACTAAATGATTAAGAGGACGAGTGTAGAAGAAAAACTACAGTTGTGGCTACAGGCAAGGCAGGAGCTAACCATTATCTTCTGAATTTTAACACAGAATTTAGTTCTTTCCCTTTTTTTTTCTTCTTTTCTTTAAACCATCTCTCCAGACCCATAACGATAACAAAACTCTGTTGGCCAACTAGACCAGACAGTTAGGATCAGTAACACATAGTAGAAACTACTTTCTCTGGAAATGTATAAGTTGGAGAAACATTATTTAAGGCAAAGAACCCAAAAGAAATATAGTTAAAACCAGCATATGTTTTCCAATCACTAGAGCAGCATTCCTGTGCCAGGTTCTAGAATATCACCCTAATATCTACAGGTAGGTTCTGGGCCCCTCAGTTCAGGAAGGATATTGAGATGCTGGTGCATGTCCAGAGAAGAGCAATAAGGCTGGTGAAGGGACTCGAGCACAAGTCCTATGAGGAGAGGCTGAGGGAGCTGGGGTTGTTTAGCCTGGAGAAGAGGAGGCTCAGGGGTGACCTCATCCCTCTCTTCAACTACCTGAGAGGAGGTTGTAGCCAGGTGGGGGTCGGTCTCTTCTCCCAGGCAGCTACCAGTAAGACAAGAGGACATGGTCTCAAGTTCTGCCAGGTGAGGTTTAGGTTGGATATTAGGAAGAAATTTTTTACAGAGAGGGTAATCAGGCATTGGAATGGGCTGCCCAGGGAGGTGGTGGATTCTCCGTTCCTGGAGGATTTTAAGATGAGACTGGATGTGGCACTTAGTGCCATGGTCTAGTAACTGTGGTGGTAGTGGACTAAGGGTTGGACTTGATGATCTCAGAGGTCCCTTCCAACCCATCTGATTCTACAATTCTCTGATTCTATGACAAGATGCCATTCCATTTTTGACATGGAGTAGGTATTTTAGAGAGTGTGGTTGCCTAAGACAGTAGGCTGGACTTGCTTATCCAGGAGATCCCTCTGAAACCTAACCCATCCATTTGGGTATCTTAAACATTTATCTATGTTTTGAATCAAGCTGAAACCATCTCACTGTGCACCTAGCTGAAGTCACCATCATATTAATAGAGTACAGCAAAGAATACTATGTTTTATTTATTTAGAGAAAATAGATAATTATAAATAGTTTTAGTGTCATCAGTAGTTAGGTCTTGAGTTGCAAATTGCATTCAACAACAACAACAACATATACCAAGTCAGGGAATAATAGCCAGTAAGAAATTTAGGATAATCAAACAAACTTCCGGACATACCACCACCACATCTTCCCAAGAGTCATGTGGAAAATGGTCATTTATGATCTAGACAACACCTTGTTTTGAATTTCCTATTTCAGCTGCTGGCACTGAGGTTGCTCCTGGTGTCCATATCAAATGGATTTCCTATAGGTGCCTTTCTCGCTGTACCTTGACTCTATGGAGAAAGAGGC
The DNA here is from genome assembly GCF_003031625.1 of Empidonax traillii. Taxonomy (NCBI): domain Eukaryota; kingdom Metazoa; phylum Chordata; class Aves; order Passeriformes; family Tyrannidae; genus Empidonax; species Empidonax traillii. Next base: position 479,417 of record NW_020955592.1, on the reverse strand, counting down.
AGGATGGGAAAGTAAAAGGGCCTCAAAATCAGAAGCAGTGATTTGTAAGGCCCTTACAATAACTGCTTTACAGTTTTGATGGTTGCAGTAAATGAGGAGGAATTACACAAAAAAAAAAAAATCCCAACAGTTCAGGGAGGGAGAAAGAGGAGAGTTTGAGAAATCAAGAGACTGTTTTGCTGACAGGCAAGGACTACTTGGAAAATCTGGGGTTTAGGTGAAAAATCTGGACCCCAAAAAACGGTGTAACACAGTGTTTGGCCTGAGACATTTCAAACTTCTGAATGAGCCAGAAAGTCAGATATGATCATTCAGGCACACTCAGTATAGTTCTCCACTATTGAAAATCCATGTTATCCAGGTCCTGTAAGACACATTAGTAGCAAAGCAGTGGCAGATGCCAATAACTTTTGCAAAACTGACCTGTTTTTCTACTGACCATAAATAGATATGCAGGACTCTTCTATCACTTCTGCTAAAGGCAAATTTGAGTCAGGATTGCTGAGAAAACTGGTTGCTGATTAACCTATTTGACCTGTCACCTAAGAGACTTGTGATGTAAAATATTACTTGAGCTTTTTAAACAAATAACTGTAATTTCCATTTAATTGATTTTCGACCTCTCACTGCAATTATTCAATGTTAATTTATCTCAGGATAGAAGAACAGCAATTGCATGTAAACTAAATGATGCTGTAAAAAGATATGTGCACAGGAGAAAGACTACATTTATTGTATTAGCTTACATTTGCACAGTAGACAGATGAATGTTTCCTTTTTCTGCAAAGTAATTATCAAAAGCAACTACATTCACAAGGAATACTTTGAGAAACACATGGAAGTTGGTGTTACGCAAAGCATAAAAATCCTTGTTTGAAAGAAATTCTATTTCTCTGTTTTTAGTACTGTTTTTTATTATTTATTACAAGACCCAGGAGCGTGCTTGGAATTTTACAGAGCAACAAGCAGTAACAGGTCCCAGCCCTGAGCAGCATACAACCCAGGAGAATGAAGAAAACAATAATGCACAGGAGGCAAAATTTTGTTCTTTGCCTGAAATAACAATAGTTTAAGAACAAGGTAGTTCAGATTCTGTCCTTGATATTCAATCCATGATTTTGGATGAAAACTTTCTGTTAATCTTTCATAATCATCATCTGGGTTGTCTTACTTATCTGAATATGTCTCTATTATGCTGATTATGAGGTATATTAATCACAACTCCTATCACTGTTATTGTTTTCCAGGGCATAACAATCTATATTGCAGTGTTGCATAGGAAAGATTTTTTTTCATTACTGTTGAGCCCACACTACTGATTTCCTTAATTAGGATATGGAGGGAGTTTGGCTCCTGCAGAATAAATAGGAGGAGAAAGAGAAGATGGACAGTGACAGTCTTGAGTTTCTGCTACTCCAAGTGCAGAAGAGTAGTCAGTGTTACTTAAGAAAAGCATTATTTACCTACTGAATAAAGTGTAAGTCACTCCTCCAAACTGTGAGCCTTCCCAGTTTTATGTCATGTGTGTAGGTCACACTACAGAAATACGTTTTCTTTTTAACATTTCTTCAGTGAAGAACTTGAAAAACAAAGCTTCATTGCAAAAGGCTGAAAAAATGCTAAATTCAACTATATAAATCATGGTCCCGACTTGAACAAAACCTTTTAAATTAACTGATAAAGGATTCAGTGATACCCTTGAAATCAGCTGTCTGTCACAAGCCTATAATCTCTTTGCAGCAGGATTGAATTTGTAGAATGGAAATTACAGGCATAGCTGAGAACTGACCTTGATGCTGAGGCACTGCCAATATCCCATTTTTAGATTTACTACCTCTATGATAACTATCATAGCATGTGTACTGGTGAGGAGAAGGGCTGTATGCAAGGCCCTTCATTCAGCCTTCCCCTTTCAGCTCCTCTCAGGAAATTATCTGCACAAATGGTTCCCACATCTTATATTGCCACTGCAAGGGGTAGCACAATATAACAAGAGCTCTTGCCACTTGCCTCCTATACCCAATGGAGAGGCCAGGGTCAATTTTACCCACTCTGGCCAATAATATGCTGTTTAACTGCAGCTTCTCTACCTGCATGCTGGATGTGATTCCCTGACCTTGTGCTCATAACGTTCACATTTGGAGTAGCTTGGTTTGGGGTTAGAATGTTCCTGGCTCTCCATGAAGCTTGAATTATCCCAGTAATGACAGCAGAGGAAGGCAGGAACATCCAAGCTACTGCAAGGGGAAACATGAGCTTGTGAGAGCTAATAATGCCACCTGCACTGGTTATAGGCAGCCTGAAAGAAGCTTTCCATAAGTGGTCCATAAGCACGACAGTGGTTGAGCACTTGGCATTTACAGCTCCCACTACGTTTATATCCAAGGACATAGATATGGGAGGTTTGTGTTTGTGTTTAGGGAACTGCTTCAAGGAAACTAAAGTCTGAGCATGAAACAAATATGGAGAATGTAGATGTATCCCATCGGAAATGCTGTTTTCTGAAGACTAGGAAATTCCAGCAAAACCAGGGATAAAGATGGTACAGATGTTCATAGCTCAGGTGGTGAGAAAAGGGGAATTGGAGAACAAAGCTGGGTTCAGTTCTCATAACTTTTGTAACTTTCTGAAGAATCAGCTCATCTGTCTCTTCAAGTGTTTAAAAAATGCATCCTGCTAACAGTGATGTATAGAGCAGAAAAAAAAGTCTCTAAGGATTTTTTAAATTTTTTTCTTTTTTTTTTTTAGCACAGAGAAATATATAAGGTGCTAAATATTTCAGGGCAAGTCAGGAAGATCAATGAATAGATTTATAACAAACATTCATCTAGGAAATCATTCATCAGTGATACATGGGGATGTAGTTGCCACTAAGTAGGACAACTAGCTCAAAAACAGGACATGCAGTGGACAAAATTAAGTCACAGAATACCATCGTGGATGTAGAAGAGAAATGAAGGTTGCCAAGAGATGGCAAATGGATGTGATCACAGCATTTACCTGGATAAGATGTATGAGCAAAGTACAAGGCAGAGAAAAATGGCAGTAGCTCTCTTACTCCACCAGTTGTCTTCTATCAGCAGCTGCTACTATTAATATGTTGCTATCTATGTTATCCATAGTGAAAGTTCTATATTTTCAGTTGATTTGCAATATCAGATAGAGCTTCTGTGTAAAAAAGAAATGTGCTCTCATTAGCAGTGTTGAGGATATGTTGTGGCAGAGCTTTGCAAAGAGAATTGCTACTGGGCTTCTAGTGTAGTGCTACTGCTGTAGCTAAGCAGTGAACTAATGTATTAATTCCTGTTTTGAAATATTCTCCGTGGGATCACTTATAAAACACAGACCTTATTTGCACAAGGAACAGAAATAGGTAACAGTCATCTGCCCTGAATCTCTGCATACTTCACAAAACTACACATACACAATTCTTTCTGTGCTGTTGTTTACTAGATGAATAATCATAGTCTGCTGGTATAAGCCCATGTATGATTACTGACAAATTTGCAGAGGAAAGGAGAGAAAGAAGTGGCAGCTTGATGGAATGACAAATGGGATTCAGTGGCTGAGAAAGCGTCAGTTGCTTTTCAGTTATATCAGCTGATCAAATCAGGTGTATTATCTCCTTGGACAAAGCTTGGCTGTTTTGTCTAGGTATGAGGAATAAAGAAAAAAAATCAGGAGTTCTTCCTTCGACACTATTAATTACATACAGATGCATGTGTATATGCATATATATATATATATATATATATATATATATAATTGTACCATATCCTATCCTCAGAGCTGCAATCAGTCTGGTCCCAGATGTGCTGGCTAGGAAGCTAGTGCAGATCTAGATATAGCCACCTAAAGACAAATTCCATGGTCTCATTAACATGCTCAAGTTAAAAGCACAGAAGGCATCCACAGAACTAGATTTCCTTCTTCGTTTACTTCAAAGAGACGAAAATAAAGCAACCTGTACTTAATGAATGCCTGAGAAATATAACTGAACAAGACAGTTTGGTGAAATAATTCTATGAATATAAGCTCTCTTGAGCTAATCCACTAATGACTGAGCGCAAGTGAACAGGTCAGGAAATATGACTATGAATAGGTCTGGAGGTAAATATGCCTGGCTGCCCTCCTGAACGTGATGTGAGACGACTGAGTGACTGATTCAATATGGCTGAGCACAAGTAAAAGAGCATACTGATCTAATATGACTGCAAGGATAAAAGATCATGTGTGTGATTATCTCCCTGACTCTATGAGCAGAAGACAAGGAGAAATGACAGGAGTAAGTGAAGGAAAATGGGAACATCTGAAATGAGCAAAACGGTGACAAAAGCAGTTGCAGGTGGTCCGTTTTTGGTAATCAATGGAAAATCCATATTGACAATTGACTTATATGAAGGGTGGAATTTTACTACTGAGGGCCTGAATTTGTCAAGCCCTGCCTCTGGTTTATCCCAAAAATCCAACAAGTTAAATTCTGACATGAAGAATAATTGCAAAGAGTTCTTACTATTGAGAGGACTTTCTTAAACAGAGTCTCCCATGACTTCCCTAAAGCGACTTTATTAACAGGACATATACAAAGGGCCAGGTCTTCCAGACATCTTTGCAGAATAATAGGAACACTTTTTGAAGGGGAGTGGGGATAGAATACCTTTTTCTGCTAGGGAACTACTAAATTTATGAGCTCATCTGTTCATTAATATATATTTAGTTTCAATTTTTCTAGGTAATGGAAGTGACCTTATTCTTTTTTGCTCTTTCTTGAACAGTCTCTTGTGCATGTGGGAGGAAGATATTAAATATGGTTATAAAATACCACTTCATTCATTTTCATCAACAATTTTGTACTCTGTTGTGTGAGGAGAATTACAACACAAGGCATAGCAGTAGCAAATAAAATCTTCTTGCACAGCTGTCTACCTGAGTAAAGTGCAAAGTATGGTTCACAAGATGACTTGTCTACCCAACAGATTTAACAAGACCAGAATAGCTGAAGTATCACAACTCTCAGCATGCACTTACTCCAAGTAAAATTAGATTCGTGCCCTGTATGTAAATATAATGGTATAATTACCTTAACATCAATCTATCCTCCCTCCATAGCTTTTGCAACACTACAACCACAATAAAATAAATGCAAAACTACGTGTGTATGTCTGTGTCTGTCCATCTTCCCACCTCAATATAAAAACAAAGTTAGTAAGCAAGTAACTGAGATATCCCTGCTCTTTGCAATTTGTAACACTCTTACACAGACTTTGTATATTTATTTTAATTTAATTTTGTCTTACCACAGCAGCTTTCAACATTTTGTAAACTGTTGACTGTTTCAGGTTAGTAAAAGATGCTATACACCCTTCTCGGGTATGAAAGACAAAAAATCAACTTCTGTTATTGTTATTACCTTTAGACGTCATTAGCATGTTCAGAAATTACCGAAATACAAATGTTCATATGTATCTACTTCTCTTCCATTGCCATCTGAAAGGGGGGACGGAGTAGGCTACAAACATAATTTGCTTGTACTTCAGATCATTGTTTTGCTGAAGACCTAAATGGATAAAAGAAAATTATTCCTGACACAAGACAATGGCATGCTCTCAGAACGAAAAATAGCAAGAGCAGTGGAAGTTACATACACAAAACCTTCTGTTGCTGTCATTAATTGATAATAATGTCATTTGGGGTGGGAAGGTTATCCTTATCTCTGGGGTATAAACAGTGTGTTTCTGCTGATGAAAGAATTATGAAATTTGAAAAGATAAGCAATCATAAATTTAAAATTATAATACTGTTTGTGATATTAGGCAAGAGGCAGCTACTCTCTGAGTAGCTTTGTGGACTTGCTATAAATGTTAGAAATAGGAACGAGAACAATGACACAGGAATACATTTTAAAATCACTTCACAGCATTTTTTTCCCCTTTTACAAACTTTCAGTTAACATACCAGCATAAATTCATAATACAAAAAGATGTCATCTTGAGACTGTAAGAAAAATGAAAATTTGTATTTCCAGTGTTTTTGCAATGTCATCAGTGTTCCTCTTGTGTGGCCCCTTCCTTCTTCAGAGAAGGAATACACAGAAAAAGATGCTTTGCCTCCTTCAGTTTAAGGACTGAAATTCACACACTTCATTACAGGCCTGTTTGCTCCTATGAGCTGCAGATGGTCTTCACTAAGCAGCAGTCAGGTTGCACAAGTTTTCCTTGTTTCTGCCCACTTCCCTTTCAAGTCAAGAACATTTCAGTGTATTTTAATAATTGTGCCTTTTCTCAAAATTGCAGCATGAGTGTTATCTCCCCTTCACATGTTTCACACCCTTCTGAGGGAAATGTATGTTTGTTCCTGACCAAGCCTACGAGAAACTTTGGGCATAGGTCTGGACTACTGCATATTTAAATTCATGAGAAGGAGTCTGAAAGCAGCTGGGCTGCAAAGTTCTGAGTTAGACTTGTGTTCAGTCCATCCTAAAGGTGCAGGTTCAGTAGCCAGAGGCACCAGCTGCAACTTGAGTAACCCATACAGAAAGCTCTCTGTGGCTGTTGCAAGCAAAGTTGCCTGGTCCCAGTGTGGACCATGAAATTGCTCTCCAGTCCTGGGGGAACTACCATTTGCCACCCCACCAGCCTCTGGAGATGTTTATCTGAGTGCCCTCAAGCCATTCTTATTGCATCCCCAGCATCCTGGGCCGTCATTCTCACCTTTTCCTGAGCCCAGATACCCAAGGACAGGTTCCTTTCTAAAACATTACAATACATTGTGTTTGTGCAATAGTGACTCATCTCACTCCTGAGAAACCTATCTCTGCTCTACTGCAACCTAAAAAAATGAAGTCAAATGTCAGCTAACCACATCAGCTTAAAAAACCTTGCAGCTGCCCTAAAGAGATACTCATAAAAAGAAACTAGGAAGTCATTTAGGCAAAATAAAGCATATCAGTTGACTTATCTTTGTCACTAATATCAGAAGTCACTTACTAATTTATTCTGCAGCAGGGTGTAGGCAGAGATAATCCTCCTCCTGTCTGTTACCACTTCTGTCCCTTCAGTAAGCACATTACACTTGCAGCAACTGCAGACTACTCCCATGTTGGTGAGGGTTATACCTCTGTCAGAGAGCACAGGAATCACACAAAGATAAATTGCAGTGGGGGTGAGGGGTGGGAGAAATAATGAAGAATAAAAATGCTTTAACTCACAATTATTTGATTGGGTATAGTTTGAAAACTTACACCGACTCCGTAATGGACAAGGACTACTCTAGGAAGAGAAATTATTCAGTTGTCATATTGGTGGGTCAGTGAAGGAGACAGAAATATAGGAGCAATAAAATGTAAGGGGCCTTGTGATTTTATGATTAGGTTTTATATTATGATTGCAGCAAGCTGCTGTTTAATGGGCAGATTTTCCTTCCACTTAAGTCAATGGGTCTTTTCTGCTGATTTCAGTGTTATAGATTCTCAACTTGCTCTTCACTTATTTGATGATTTTAGATTTTATATGTCTGTCAATTTGTGTTTCAGCAAGTTCTTGGTGATCCATCAAAAAGACCAATAGGCTTTTACCATCCTGTCAGCTATTTTATAACCTTCCTTTATTTTAAAATATCCAAGTCCACAAATAATAATTTTCTCTTTCCCTCTGTTGACTGTGGGGACCCTTATAACAAATTTTAAATAAAACTGTGCAGTTCTGTTAAAACTCAGTGTGAGGAGAAAGCAATTATGACATATTACCTGGGACTTTTCCTTCTGTCTCTTGTTCTCCTTGATGATCTTACAGGGAAAATAATTTATGGAACATTAAGAATCACAACAAGCCCTCAGAGATGCAAAGGAGGACAGGGACTAGCAATTAGACACCACATTATATCAGTATAACTAATCACAGAGGTAGCTTTCCTTCACCAGCAACAAGACAGGACCAGAATTGTTGAGATTGTGAGTCCAACATCTTAAATCCTGATAACATCTGTTCTGACTAACAGTATCCTTATGGATAGTCAGTTACCTGTCCAATAGTAGTTAGTTTAAGAGAAAGCAGACTTTCAACCTACCACTACAGCGTATGATGTCTTTTCTTTGGATGCTAGCACATCTGCAAAGAGGTCATGAATTCAGCTTTAGAACATCCTTGTATTTGAGTTCTGCAAATTCAGAAAATATTCCAGTATTTCAGTTAAAGTTTTGTAAAAGTAGCTCAGTGCAAATGATATTGAAATAGCATTCAGTTTCCTTTCTGATGTGACTTAGCAATGCTTTGTCAAAAATGTGACTCTTTGAAGGTTTCTTATTGTTTGTGAAAGTCCTGTGATAGAGATGGTGTTTAATGGAATTTTTCTGAAACAGCATACTAAAGGGTATTACCCCACTTGTTTGTTTGTTGATAGCTATTTCTGGACGGTAAAGTTAGGAGGAGACAAAGAGTGAGGGCCATATCCAAACTGAAATCCACCTAAGACTAGTGATGATGAGGTTTAGAAGAAGAAGTGCAGAACCAAAGAACACAGTCTGACATATTTTTTTCTGCTATTTTAATGAATGACATCAAATAACTCACTGAAACTTTTTGTTCTATTCCATACCAGGATAAGACAAGTTTTAATTTAAACTAGTTAACATATATGAATAATGCAGTATAAAAAACCTTGTAGCCAATAGATCATTTTGCAAACAAGTTGCCCAGAGAAGCTGTGGATGTGTTCAAGGCCAGGTTGGATGGGGTTTTGAATAACTTGGTCTAGTGGAAAGTGTCCCTGCCCATGGCAGAGGGTTTGAAACTAGATAATCTTTAAGATCTCCTAAAACTCAAACCATTCTATGATTCTTTGATTCTATAATTCTATGATTCTATGAATCAATGGTTAAGCAAAACACAGCAGAGTTTGCAGGACTAGAATATATAAAAATGCACACTAGGTAGCCTAGAATTTCAGCTGAGGGAAACTGCAGCAAAGGACTTGTCCAGTGACCATAGACCTTCTGGGGCCTTTGCTGGAAGCTGCTGTGGGACAGACTCTTCACAGACTTCCCTAGATGAAAACATTCTGGGGTAAAAACAGTGGAAGTCTGGAAAAACAGTGGGAATCACATCTAGGAGGCCTGGCACACAGGTTAATGAGGGGTTCCACAAATTTTTTGAAGCTTAAAAATGTAATTTGAGCTGTGTTGTGTGATTTGAGTATTAACGATTAACAAATACTTTTTAGTGCCATTTTTGAAGTAGGCTATTGAAACTATTCTCCACACCTTGTAGGTCTTGTAGAGTAGTCCTCAGAAACAGATAAGATAAATGATACCTGTAGCTGCACTTCACTTGGGGAATAATTAGTAACATACAGTTTCAAAGAACTGAACTCGCCACTTCCACTCTTACCAAGAGCCAGGGGCTAGAGAGGGAGCCTGGGAAAACACTGCTTGTGAGCAGGAAACTTCATCAAAGGGAAAGATCTCTCTTGGGAATGTCTGCATACTGCAGCTCTCTGGGCTTCTCAGGGTGACCTTCAAACATTTGCATGATGTGGGGAGATCTCACTAGTGATGCAAGATTTATTCAGTACTTTTTCTACTTACTATAAATGTTTTCCTCAATGAAGAGGGAGAACCACTGCTCTCACACTCCTGTAATACCCATTTTTGGGTTTAAATGTACAGCCAAGCATTACTTCTAGGGGAAGGTGATCTTACCCATGACAGGAAGGTAGGAGCTGGATGGTTTTAAAGCTCCCTTACAATTCAAGCCATTCTGTGATTCTATGACTCTTAGTGTGGCCACCGTGTTGCCCCCAGCATCACCTGGGCTAGAACCTTTCACTCTTCACTGGGAAAAGATCCCAAACTGCTCTGGAGGGTAGACAGATCTTACATAACAGGCACTGCGGGGACGGGTGAGGTGACTTCCTCTGTGCTATGTTATTACTGTGATAAAGCCTAATGCCAGCTGACACTGTTCTGCCAAGGTTAAAGTGATTTGTGGGGCTCTGTTAAGATGCTGCTGAAATGTCTTTTCAATCCACAACATTTTTTAAAAAAACAACAAGACCTCATAACATTTAATCTACTGCCAATGTATTGTGTTTCGTATTGTAGGTACCTTACTTGGTAGATATAGGTATCTGTGCTTATCTCAACAATAGTATTTTAGCTTGCATAGAAGAGTCATAAAAATTATTTCTAAACATAATACTCTGAAACTAGGATGCACTTTGGGAAAAAAACACTGTTTATTTCAGCTCTATGAAATGTAATCAGAGGCATTGATGAGCCACCCCAGGGTGGAATCCTACTCTGATGCTACTCTGCTCTGGTCAGCTGTTCTGTGCCTCTGAGACTGGAAGCAGCTTCACAATCTACATTGAGAAAATCTAACTGTAAAAGCAGAAGTAAATAATATCTAGCATCTCTCCCTGGGGGTGTGTGCTATGTACACATAACAATACTTTCAGCTGAGAAAGCCATTCCCAGTGTGCCTCTTTGATGGGAGGAAACTAGCACTTCATACAAATACTTCAGTAGTGTGCACCCCCATCCTGCTTAATCTTAGCAAGGCTTCTTTTTTCCTGTTTTAAATTCAAAGCTTCAGTTCCGTTGATCCAGGAGGTTAAATACTTCAAATCACATCAGCGCCCCAAGACTGTGAAGGGCCAGCTCAATGATGATGACTGCAAGTTGAAACATTAAGAATTCAAATTATCAGTCAAGTGACAACTGTTAAGCTGTATTAAAAACTATGTTGCTTCTGCTTAACAGACACACAGATAGAAATGATGCTACTGTGAAATTTGCGGGGGTAACAGAGTTCAAAGTAGAGAGAAAGCATTTGTTCTCTTGTCTGTTCAACTGCTGTTTTGAAAACAAGCAACAGTATCACCTCAAGAAATCTGCAGCTGAGATCTGTCACCAGGCAATGTCCTTATTAATAAATACAGGATGTTGATGAGTAAAGAAAAATAATGAAAGACCCTTTTGTATTATAACAAATTCACCTTATTAGACTACTTTAATACTTTCTGTCATTCACAGGTGGTATAAAATGGCATTTGAAGTCAAAAGCCTAGTGACAGATTGTTAAGGCCATATAAATTCCAAGATCTGATAGAGCTTGTCCAAATCCTTCTGTACATCACACTGATTTCATCTTTTCCTTCTATCAGGATCCAATCCTAAACTGTATCAGAATTCATTTGCTTTAAGTGTGCAAAAGAGATTTCTTTAGAAAGTCAACAGCCAGCATGCAAGGAACAGTACTTTGCAGTTCCCTTTTCTTGGTTTTCCATGATGCCCATTCTGCTTTTAAACCTCAAATTCAAATGTACCAGCAAAAATATGTCCACTTCTTCCTCCTGCCTCTGAATATTGTTGTTGCAGGTCAGAGGGTTAAATACTATCTCTGAGGTTTGTTGTTTTTTTTTTTTTTTTAATAACTGGATGATTTTATGACACTGCTCAAATCCCACTCTGGCATGGCACAATTCACAGTGTGAATTATATTTTGGCTGTCTCATGGCATTTCACCTTTGACTCTAATAAAAACAGGATCAAACCTCATTTTCTTCTAAATAATGAGGTTAATATTGTGCCTTCACCAGGGTGTCCATCCTGAACTTGGTGCGTCACTTAGCCAATCTGCTATGGTAAATCCCACATCCCTACTCCATCAGTGTGCTTTCATGACAGTGCAAAAGCTGATGAAGGCATTAGTGCCAGCCAGTAAGACAGCACTGTCTTACTGAGACCAGTGATGTTACCCTCATCATAAAATTTCTGACACTTTTGAGGCTTGTTAGTATCTTGTTTAATGATGGACATCGTAACTCTAGGCAGTTTGCAAGCAGAAACTCAATCAAATATAAACACAGTAACAGTAACTAAGTTTATAGAAAAATTGTTTTTAATGGGCAGATCTAAGTACTCACCTTGCAGCAAGGAAATCAGGCACAGCACAACTGAGCCAATCAGAAAGGTTTCACTAATGCCCGGGGCTTATAAACGGTTGTTTCTGAAAATCATGAGAGAATACTTTGCACTTTGGCATGGAAATTAGTCATACACAACTACTCTATATACTGCAATACTACATATATGGCAATTTACATTCAATCCTGGTGTCAAACCTGCATTCCTAATAAGATGATTCTTTGGTGAATTATTCTCAAATGCACAAACCAGCTTGTGACATTTGGACATTTTCTCTCTGGCTATCATCACTGCTGCTTATAAGTGGTCTTCCAGACAGAAATGGCTCAGAGGTCTGGTGCAGTCCATTAATTTTTGAGACACTTCCTTTGGAATTGGTCCATACAGGATTGCAGCTATCCAACAAATACCTTTACTTGCTTGGCCCGTAGTACTTGTTAGACATTTTTCCTTGGCATTTTGAACACCAGGTTCTGTGTAATAAAGCACAATTTAACTCCTTTGGAGAAGCATCTGGAATTCATCTGTTTAAAGAGTGAGCATAGACTTGTAGAAGATAGTATTTGTAAAATGATTACCTGCCTTCTTGATTTAATGAAGTTTTATAGAACTCCAGATTCAAGTTAATACAGATCTGAAATAACCAGTTGTACTTATCGTATAAAGTATCAACTAATCACAATCTATTTTATTTACTGTTTTTCATTTGCTGCACCTCAAAATACTTCACAAGGAGGTAAATATCATTATCCCTAATTTATGAATGGCACAACTGGCAGACAGCAACCGCCTTCCAAGCTTTTATAAACTTTCCAAAACTGAGATCACAAATAGCAGCTCAGCAACTGACATCAAACACGGCTCAATGAGAGGGTGCTGGATAGTTGTAATATGCAAAGATCTCAAACATCTAGAGTTGTTAATATGTTACCATATGTGACACAGATTTGCTGCACTGACTTACCCACAGGGGAAGTCACCAGAAAGAGAGAGACCTCTACTACTGTCAAAAGTATTTCCCTATTCTTGTCCAGCGCAGGATTCTGAGGCAGGCATAGCTATTCTACTGTGAAAAATACATCTGCAGCCAACTACACCTGCTGAATGCTTAAGAGGGCAGAAAACTTGCTCTAGCCTGGAGAGGCTGAAGCGACCCTTTTGGAATTGTAAGTAGTTTAACCAACCTATAATTGGAAATTCCTCTAAAGAGTCATCATCTTCCTTCTTAGTGAACTGAAGCTCCACCCAACAGCTCAAGTGTAGGAATGCACTGTTACACAATTCCTGACATTCAGGTAGTGTGACTTTGACTGTATTTTACATAGCTATAATTTGGAGGAAGTGTGATAGGATTAAGGAAATGTCTTTGTTATCTCTAGCCAGTGACTTAGCATGAAAATAATGTGATAACTGCATTTCCTGAATCAAAACAATAGATATTGGAATGGTATCACCACTGTTTCCTTCAGCAAAAACACTGTCTTGTCTTAGATTTGTTATACAGAAGTCTTATTGTTA
>NW_020955592.1:463396-465832 GCF_003031625.1 Empidonax traillii | reverse complement strand
AAGTGTGATAGGATTAAGGAAATGTCTTTGTTATCTCTAGCCAGTGACTTAGCATGAAAATAATGTGATAACTGCATTTCCTGAATCAAAACAATAGATATTGGAATGGTATCACCACTGTTTCCTTCAGCAAAAACACTGTCTTGTCTTAGATTTGTTATACAGAAGTCTTATTGTTATATACTTTTTTTGAACTTCAGTTGGTTACTACAGAAGTCTTTAATATTGCTATGCAATAATTTTATTTTATGAACATAAAAATCTATTTTTATCACATCCTCCAGCTATAGAGTGATAAACTGTTTAAACTGCCCCAAACAATTTTACCAATGCACTTTCACCCTGACTAGGAATTTACTATTATTTCAGTCTTAGGTTTTTCTTGATGAGAAATTATAATTTGTGCAAAACTTGCATAGCAACCTCTGCATCAGTAAAAGCACTGTAAGAATTAAAGCTCTGTCATTTTTCAATTGCAGCAAATAATATAATTTCAAAAAAAAAAATCAAGGCTGGCTTTCATTCCCAGGTTGGTTTTCGGCATGGTCACAAGCCAGCACCATGGTCTGGCATGAGAAAGCTGCCAGGTTGAGTCGACTTCTGAACCTAAATTCCTTCAACGTGGTTATGAATAGAAGTGCAGCCTCAGACTGGAAAAGAAGGCCCTGAAAAACACACATATGAAAGAGTAATTGTTGCTTTTGCTGTGAAGAACATTGGCTTGGGAAAGGCATCCTGCGTCATTGTGTCCAATCCCCTGCTGTCTTAGGCAACCGCAGCATATAATCCTTTTCATAAATTTATCAAGTTTCATCTTAAACTCAGTTAGGCTTCTTGCCCCCAATGAGAAGGCTGTTCCCAAGCCTCACTGTGATGAGGGTTAGAAATATTCTTCTAATTTCCAGCTTACATTTATTCATGACCAATTCAGGCCCATTTGTTCTTGTGCCAACATTGTTCTGCAGCTTAAATAGCTTCTCTCCCTTTCTTGTGTTTACCACCCCCAATGAACGTATAGAGAGCAGGCTGTCCCTTTGGCCTCTTGCTGTCATGCCATCTTGTTTGTACATGAGCTGCAGTCCCCCCAAACAATGGATGAGCTATTGTTTTAAGAAGGTTAGCTGAAAATAAAAGCAGCCCTCTGCCTTGCTGGCTGGGACAGGCAAAATCCATCACTGCCATGTCAGGGGATCAGCAGAACTCTCTGGAGCTAAAAGCATCCCAGGGAAAACAGAAGCATAAAGTCATAATGGACCACTCATAATAGACTCAGCATAACGCCAGTTTAACACATTTGTCCCATTATCCCTTACTACTTCTGAGTCTGAAAGAGCAACAACTGTTCACTGTGAAACAAACCTACTGGTCCAGAGCAGCTAGGCAGGAGAAAATTAGCATTAGCAACTGGGTTAAACTAATATATTTAACAATGTCAGTGTACCTGTGGGAGGAGGAAATCGCATCCATGCTTTTAGGCATAATAGGAGTAACTGATCTGAGAGCCTGTGGTGTGTCTGAGCCAAATGTTTCTCTCACAAAGGCTCCTCTGTGCATGCCTCACTTAGGTTGGTTGCAGCTGTTAACTTCCAGGAGGCAGGTTCTGAGATTTCTTTGACAGCCTCCAATTTCAACATTGAAAGACTAACCATATTTCTTAACATATGCCAGAACAATTTAAAAAGGTTCTGGCCCCCTTGTGTTTCCAGCCTCTGTGGTTTTTCCAATGCTTTCTTGATTAGGGCAGGAATTTCCAGACTATCATAACGTAAATGGCATTTTCTCAATGAGAAAGATTCAAATGGTGGCCATATAAAGAATAATGTTTTATTCAAATTTCTCCTTTCACGTGTTTTTATGTATATATCCTATCATATCATGTCACATCATATAATTTCTATTCTATTCTATTCTATTCTATTCTATTCTATTCTATTCTATTCTATTCTATTCTATTCTATTCTATTCTATTCTATTCTATTCCCTAGTGGTTTTGATAAGAGAGTTAGGAATGGTAAAATCTTCTGTAAGCGTCTTCTAGCTTGAGGACTGATGATCTGATAACGTAATTCTTGCTATCATGACTACAGGTGCTGTTATAAGTGTGTAAATCTCTTTTGGCTTCACTAAAATATCAGTCTTTTAAGCAAACCACATTGTTCAGGGCACTTTCTGCTTTCTAATATACTCGCAAAGGTCAGAAAATTCATCCATATTTTCTTTTCAAAATTATTCTTGAGCTAGACACAGATTCTTACATGCTGCTCAGGGAAAAGAAGAAAGAGAGTAAGAAAAAAGAAAAGGAAAAGAAAAGGAAAAGAAAAGGAAAAGAAAAGGAAAAGAGAAGGAAAAGAGAAGGAAAAGAAAAGAAAAGAAAAGAAAAGAAAAGAAAAGAAAAGAAAAGAAAAGAAAAGAAAAGAAAAGAAAAGAAAAGAAAAG
>NW_020955592.1:344490-462565 GCF_003031625.1 Empidonax traillii | reverse complement strand
AAAAAGAAAAGAAAAGAAAAAAAAAGAAAAGAAAAGAAAAGAAAAGAAAAGAAAAGAAAAGAAAAGAAAAGAAAAGAAAAGAAAAGAAAAGAAAAGAGAAAAGGCTTAAAATTCCAAAATTTCTAAAGACTCCAAGCCAAACCCAAGAAAAAAAAGGAAGGGTCAAATACAGATTCAAAAAAAGTCCCATTAATTTATTAAAATGAAGTGAGTTACAGCTGCAGGACAGTTCCTGCTTTAACATTTAAAAAAGGATTTTGTCCTGTTACAAAAACCTTGCTTTTGATTTCATATGCAAAGATGAAGGGTTTCTAGCGTGTCTTTTTCTGGAAATTCCTAGTTTGCACATCACACATAGCGATACTAAGCCCAGCATGGAGAAGTGGACTCTTTGGGATAACATCCATCCACAAGATTGTCTCTCTGTGTGTTAGTCTGCTGCACATCTTTGAAGAGCCAGCGGAGCCCACTGCTCTGCAGTACCCGTGTCAGCAGTGTCATGGAGAGCCTCCTCCACACTAGGAACCCCTGAGCACGACATTCAACACAAGACCAGACCCTGCAGATGGAGCTGGAAGAACTGAAAAAATGTTTTCTCAAGTTGTAACCATCCCCTGCTCATGTGTTGGAGGCAAATTGGTCCATATGGCTCTTCTTTACCAAGATAACTTTTTGGCATAGGCATCATGTCTGCCACAGAGGCTAACACCAAAAAGAAGGAACTTGTTCTTGTTGTAAGTGCATTACGAAGGGGTGGATGGATCTAACTCCACTTCCAGTCAACTCCTGATATTTCACTTTCAGCTGAAACAGATTTGCTGTTGTCCTTGACATGTAATCAAACTCAGCTTCAGCTCATGTATATCTCAGCAAGACAGATTTGGCAGTGGGAGCTGGTGTTGGGCTTCTCAATAAAATTAAGCAGTCTGGGTGCAATGGATGAGACTATTCCCTTGAATCATCTCACTGTGATTCTGACTTCCTTTTGCAGTGGGTTGGAGGGAGGCCAGTGGTTCGTCAGGATGCCTTGGGCCAGGAAGAACATTAGGAGAGATAGCAGGGATTTATCCACTCTGTTGGAAATTAGTCCCTCAGTGATCAATGCTGATTTGCTGCTTCTCTGGACAGTCTTTCCTGGCTTCATGGATTAGATGCTGGTAGTGTGGGGAATAACAATAAAACCATTCGCTAGCTGCATCTGGTGCAGGGAAACCTTTCCAGAGATTATTAGTTTAAGCATCCTAGAGAGACATAATAAAGGGGAATCATTATTATAGTGTGTGTTTTAGGATATCCATTACTGCAGAGTCTTGGCATTATTATGTAATTTAAAATAATAAAAACAATTATCCTTCAGGATAAAGGAGACTTTGAAGGCCCTAAGCTATATGTCATTGCCTATGTATTTGTTAGAATAGAAGCACCCTGGCTTGGCCATCAGGAGCTGAGTAAAATTCAAGCTCCAGAGGTAAATTTTGGGCAGCAATAGGAAAGCTGAAAGAGTTGGTTTCAACATTATCCCCAGCAGAAGTGACTTCTACATCTCAGAGCTTGCCACTGGGCTGCTGCATAGCTCAGACCTCAGCCTGTTTGTCCTCAGC
This sequence comes from Empidonax traillii, assembly GCF_003031625.1. Lineage (NCBI taxonomy): Eukaryota > Metazoa > Chordata > Aves > Passeriformes > Tyrannidae > Empidonax > Empidonax traillii. The sequence goes on along the minus strand of NW_020955592.1, from coordinate 460,964 downwards.
TTTATACTTCTCTGTAGTGCAGGGAAGTACAGAAGAGCAGGGGTGGGTTTTGCCCACAATGGATGCAGTTTTTCTGCATAGCAACCCCATCAAGACTGTATCTGCAGATGTATTCGGACACAGAAATCAAAAGGAGATTCTCAAAGTTTTTACTACATCTCAAAATCTCAAGCTGAAAAATTTCTTCCACAAACTACTTGAATGCTTTAGGTCTCAATGTTTGTGCCTCCTGCAGCAAGTCTGAGATGGCAGGATCAAATTCCAAAAGGAAACCAGAAGGATCTGCGAGGTATCCAATTCCTGAGTTATAATTATTGCAACCCATGATAATTGCTTCGTGGATATGCATGTGAATGACTTGGATCTGAGTATGGGGGCTTTTCCCCCTCATACTTTTTCCTTCTGTGTCACTGACTTGCTGTATGGCTTGTGTCATACCGTAGGTATCGGAAACTATAGGGACTCTGAATTTTTTAGTAAGGGAATGCTCTTTCTGAGCCTTCACTACAGATTTAGTTGCTTCACTTCAACCCTCCAACTTTATAAATGTCAGCTTTCACTTACTTGTCTCAAAAAAGACTCGGAAAACCCAGTCAATTCAAATCAGTAATATGTCTACCAGACACTGCATAAAACGTGTTACTTACAGGCAAAGTATTAGTGATTATGTAGTGATTATTTTGTCTATATTAAAATATATCAACACTGAACATATTGTCATAGTTACTGGAGGACATGAGAGGGCTACACAGGCGAGCTGTCTTTATAAAATACCATGTGTTTGGCATGAAAGTTAACTGAGGCAAACATTCTGTTTCAGTAGATGTCATACAACCACCAGTGTGTGGAGATGACCCTCTCCCACACTAACAGAGCCTTGAAGGACTGGCATTATGGAAAGGATCCCAGTTTCAAAATGCTGGACCACTTTCATCTCCCTTGCACACTGCAAACTCCTCTTGAAGTCAGTGGGTCGTTGGTCCTAAAAGAAAAGCTGTGTTGAGAGCTGTGTTTTTCTTAGATAAAAGTTGCATAGAGAACTCACCCTCCCTGTGCCTTCCTCTGCTTTCCCCAAGTATCAACAGCAGCAACTATTTGTATTGGCCACACCATTATTTTAAACAGAAGGGACTGACTTGCACGCAGCCCACACACAATCAAAATCACCATGCAGCATAAAGCTGATGTCACCTCTTGCTGCTACTCACATAATGGATTTTGTTCTCAGCCTGTGCACCAGAACAATTTTTTTTTTTTTTTTGCTAGGCAAAATCATTCCAAAAGAAAGAAACTACTGAATCAAAACAGTCTGAAGGATCACCAAAATTCAAAATGAAATGGAAAATACAACAATGTCACATGAACATTCTTCTTAAAAGTCTCTATCAGCTTGATTTTCACAATCCATTTTTCTTTTCAACCTGTGGAACATCCCCCTCCAAGAGCTAAATGTACACAAATTCCAGGCTTCTCTTCTTTTTCTCCAAAACAATCACTTTGTCACCAAGACACATATGGGAAATTTATGCCTGTCTCTGCTTGGCATCACTGCCTCCTCATGGATTAATGAATTCTGTGTCCTCTAATTCCCCCACATTATGCACCTCTGTTTTGTATGAGTAGCCAAATGTATCAAGATTCATTTTAATGAATGTGAGTCATTCCCCTTATTCAGAAGGCAGGGCTGTTATGTTGTAAGCAAGCACACCATTAGCTGTGCTAAAAATAAACAGGCACTACCTGCAGGAAAACCTATATAGTAAAAGTACACACTGCTAAGTACATTAAAAAAAAAAAAAAAAGACATGACCTGGAATGATGTTCATTCTGTAGACAAAGGAAACAGGATGGATTGTACGGGGTATCTACTGTATCTTTCCACCAACAGGTCTGAAAGAAGAGTAGGGCCTGAAGATTACTTTACCATGACATTTAAATTCAAAACACTCAACGTCAGCATATATTTTGTCAATACTCTACTATGCTTAAGGTATGCTTTAAGTGTTAGTGCTGAAAGAAAACCAAATACTTCCTTTAGCACCCCTTTTTTTTCTATGTCTTGGTTGGTGTAGAACAAGTATTTCCTGTGTGGTTTGACAGAGATTTCAAGGTTTGGAGATTCAAATATTTCAAGGTCAGCCCAATGTTGGCGAAACAGAAAGCATGCATGACTTTGCCATGTGGTATTTCTGTTCCATTATTTTCATGACTTTTAGTGTGGTTCAATGGGAAAGGCTCTGGTTGAGTCTCAGAAACCAAGCTCATAAATCAGTAAGTCAATCAACAAGTCTGGGGAACAATATGTTCTTCTATTTTAATTTCTTTGTGGGAAATGTGTAAATAGATACTGGCAATGAAACTGGAATATAATGGGTACTTACAAATTAAGGCATCCAATGATTTATCTTCTCTACGTGCAATGTAAAAAGAGATTATGCTTTCTGATCTGTTAAAGCACTATTTTTAAAATAATAAAACATCTTTAGTTTTTAAGGCTGGGAATTACTGTCTTCTGACCAGTTTCCAGAAATATGGGAAGTAAACACACTGAGAAGAAAATTTAAAGACTCCTACCAGAACATTTCTACATGACTGCAAATTACTAGAGACCTACCAGCAGCCTGATCTAGGCAGGTATGGCACTAGTTACCTCAGATTCAACCTGTTCCTGCGGTTCCCTCAGTGTAGGACCTCTGTGTGTCTCTGCCCAGGTGTTTCCTACTGTAAAACTGGATGACAAACAACAGGTTTACTGTTTTCTCAGCAGTGTCTGGAGATTAATTAGTTAATGTTTGCACAGAACTGATAAAGGCAGTCACAAACCATAAAATGCAAAGCATTTAGCAAAAGAAAGGAAAAAGTTTTAAAATCACTTTGTGCCTATGTCTTTGCTAATGAGTTTTTACTAGTGTTTGAACAACCAAAGTGCTGTCTGTACAACTGATCCCAAGCAGCTAATTTAAGCCCCCTTACTGAAGTTCTTTTAAACAAAATAAACAATATGTATTATATGCTGAAATTTTATTATGGAAAGAAACAGAAGTAATTTATAAAGTTACATCATCTATTCCAGGAAAATAATGCAGAACTTGTGATTTAGGAAGCCAAACATCAATCGAACATCAAAGAGTCAACTGAACGTTTACTACAAACAGCTGACAAATGACAATTCATAGCTTAAAAATGTCCACAAAACTGCTAACCAACTTATTTTAAATAATTTTATTACCTCTTTTGCTATTGTTAGAGAGGTCCATATTTCTGGATGACTTACAAATGGGAGGAAAAAATTAGCATTCGAGAAACCATTTGCTTCCAAACAGTAGTCTGTCCTGCCCTAAGGACCTGACTTTCAAGGTGTATTTGGGCAGAGAAACCATAAGTGGACTTTTCAAAAGCTTCTAAATATCTAAATGAGGTACCTATAAATTTTTAAAATCTCATTTCTGCATGTCCAAATCTTGGCATGTTTAAATGCCTTTAAAAGCTGACCCCGTGTTTTTGTAATGTGAGAGGCGTTATCTTGAAGGCTCTTCACCATTTCAAGAGGCATCTACTATAACTGTACCACAGTCATGTTCCTTAGATGAGGCCAACAAGGGTAAGCCAACATGACCAAGCAGCACAGCAACACACAGTGAGTTGTGCTATTTCTGGCTTCTCCTGCCTTTATCACGAGGAGACAATTAGCTTGAGCGCTACCTCCCATCTTCAACCTGGTTTCTGAAACTGCAATATAGCTTAAGCTTAAACATGGCCTAAACTGTGCAAGAACAGGTACTGGAGAAGAATGGCAAGATAGTATCTCAGACTTGAGTGAGGAAACTTCCAGTGACAAATTTTAATCAGTTACATCTTCAGGCATGATTTAGTATTGGAGTTTCAATCTAAAACACGGAGTCCATCCCTCTACTTCTGTAAATATATATGGTATTTCTAAAAATGTAATTCCTGGTGAAGTCAACTGAAGAGTATGCCCTGAGTTCAGTCACAGATGCAAAGACTTAGTATAGGATTTTTCAGCTTGAAAGATGTCTTCTTCCTTGCAAAAGTATGGAGGCCAGATGTGTCATTTGTTTCTCGAAGACTAGTTATAAATGTGCATCACTCAATTCTACTACAAATTGCAGAAGGTAAATTTTTACCTGAAAATTAAGCTCTGAAACAACAAACATGTGAGTAGTTTAGAAGCTGCCCACTTCTACCTGTAAAATAGACAACAGCAAAACTAATTTGTAGTGTGTTCCAAGTGTCTGGTTGGAACCATTGGTGAAAGAGTTGTTCTCTAGAAAACAAAATGTTGTCAGCTTCCCTTGAATGCAGTGATCAATTCAAACTCAAAAGAAAAGTATAGAAAGACAAAAACTAAGAAAATATAAACAAATAAAATACCATAAAGTGTACAATGCAGAAAAATCTGGCTGACTTTGAACTTTGTTGATGATAACACAAAAAAAGAAAACCTTAATTTGAAATGAGAGTCTTTCATGAGTTTATCTATTTTTTCTTAATTTGTGAGTTTTCCAGGTATTTTTCTTGAATATATCTACCATGTAAAATGCTAGTAGGTTAGGAAAAAGATTTATATAAAAATATATATTTTCATATGTGGAGAGTTTTACGTATATAAGGTTTACAAAAATGCACAGCACACAGCGCATTGTTGGTGTTTATACCACAAAAATAGGTTGTTTTTATGGACAAAATGGCCCATTCTCTGTCTCTATTGCAATGACTTAAAATCTTAGAACTAAAATCCCAGCTAAAATTTGGACACCTGAGTTTAAACTTGAACTTTCCAAACTATATTTGCAGTACTCTGGGAAACACTCCTTTCATTTAATTAACTTTCTGGAATATTCCTGTAATGCAAACAGAGCATCAGATGCAAAACCAACTGATGTAGATTATGTTAAAAACATAGCTGAATTATTATGATCACATCACTTGGTCAGCTACTCAGTCACATTTTTCAGAGCAATAAAGGCTGGCCTTAGACTTGCAAAAACAGGCAGCTGCACAAGGTGTCTCCTTGCAATGAAATTACTTTCTGGCTGCTTTGTCAACAACGTGGCTTCCCCTAGGCAAGTCTTGCTTGCCCTTGAAAGAGTTGCAAGACCCGTTCTGCACCATAAATATGATCAACGGATAGTGGGACAGATTTACAGTGTCTCAGTCCTGTTCTAATCTCTTCCTACAATATCATCAATACCCTCCCTCTGTTGCAAAAATTTCCTAGCACAACAGTGTGAGACTGCAAATGCTTGCCTTTGCTCTACTGCAACTGAGTTGATGGCTCCTTGGTATCCTCAAGGAGGGAAACTGGAGAATACGTGCAGCAGATGTGAGTGGCATGGGGGTCATGCCACGTGAGCTAATCAGAAAGGATTCCCTGGGAATCCCCAGCTGCCACCGTGACTTTGTCAAGGCCTTTGGACAACACAATGACATTGCAGAGGTCTCAGCTTTATGGGAGGAAGAACCATGCAGCATATAAATCAAAGTACAGTAGTGAAATTATGAGACACCGGTGGAAGACTTGGAAGGTAGAAAAAAATCACAGAATTCTGATTGCCTTGTGCTTCCTGGATTAACTCAGCTGCTGTCATTTCCTGCTCTAAAACTCCTCTTTGACAGTGCACTCCTCACTCCTCATTTGCAGTAGGAGCTGTTGTGCTGTCTGGAATCAATTAACATAAAAGTCCTATTTTTATTAATGTAGTTTCCTTGTTGCAGTTTCTGCTGTGATTGAAGGCTTTCAAAGGTCAACCCGAGCATATCAATGGGAGGGTGTATCAGGCACTGTAGAAATGCACTGACAAGCCCTTTAACAACTGCTCTTTAAGCTGGGCAGATAGTGAAAGATATCCAGTATGAAACAGCTTGGAATAGAATATGAGCAGGATGCTAAAGTCTGTAATATCCAACAAAACTCCAGCTGCCTAAACAGAAATCAAACCTCAAAGATTTCCACATCATGAATGATATTTGAAGCAAACAAATTGGATTAAATGACAGACTTTTATAGATGAACCCTTTTCTACTTTTTTTTTTTTTTTTTTTCATTTCTTGGAGTATGCTAGAGTGTCTTTTGACTCTAAATGAAGCAACTTTTATTGGCTACCTAATAACAAAATCAAACAACTTTCAGTAGCATTTTTCAGGGATTTGTTTCCTCATATCCACCTAACCATACTCCTTCTGCAGATCTTCCCTGATGAGGAAGACAACTGAATAGCTTGGTCATAAATCAAACTATGACCTTGGATGCTGAAAGACATTACTTTTGGATAGTCTCTGTGACATATGCAAACTAACCAATGTCCAAAGATATTTGCTAAGGGCTTCTTAATATAAGAAGCCCAACTTTGTGTCATATGTAATATAAAAAGTTCATCCTAATGTTTATGCTGAAGTGAGAGAGGAGTCCTTAAAAGAAAACAAACAAATAAACAAACAGTAAAGGTTGACTTCTTTTATGAACACATTATGAAATAATTATAGTCTTAAAATTAAACTATTTATCTGGACTATTTATTAATGGTTGTAGTTGATGATTTTAAAGGTCATTTCCAACTATGCAATTCTATGGTTCTATGATTTTTCAGCAGTAAATCAAAACAGATAGGTAGACATTTTCCTAGAAAAATGTACAAAAAGACTAATGAAGTCTGGCAGGATGACTGGTAACTGTAGTTCTGTGTTTGACAGCTCTGTGTTTGAGTTACCTGGTCAGTAGCTGAGACAGGAGCAGTTCTGAAAAGGATGTCCAGGAATACAAGAATGTAAAACCTTGGCAGACCTAAGCTAAGAAACTAAAATGGAAGCTTAAGAAATCATACAACTTCCCTCAGCAGGTTATGTCATACTTGAAGTAAAGTGCAATGTTAATTTTTTTTATCATCTTATATATGTAGTGCAATTTACTATATAGGAAAAGTCTAACAGATTGATAACATATAGAAGAAAGTCTTCCAGAGAAGCTGTGAAGGCCAATCTTTAACTGTCAGCTGCTGTGCTTATTTTTCAATGCTTAGACCCTGCTGGAATTGAAGCCTCTTTCACTTGTTTTGGACTGTATTCTGAAAGCAATGATCAAGTCTCAGAAAGTGCCAAGGTCCTCAGTTGCCACCTTATACTGCTTTTAAGTCTTGCTTCAGTTGATGTACAACTATAAAACAAGTTCAGTAAAGAAGCACAATTTTTCGATATGTTTTTGTTTATTTTATGTAAAGTTATATGTGTATTTAATTGCCACTTTAGGATGTTAGTTCTAATTCCAATTTTTGGTATTATTAGCAATGAATTGACCAACCTGATAATCTAAAAATTTCCTCACTACATCATATGTCATATGTGTATATATATATAAAATTATATACATATAATTATAACAAAATCCTACTCACACAACTGTCACATAAGTGGCTAATTTATGAATTGTTTTGTTAAACCTTGCTCTTCTGATTGTCTATTAGTTGACAACTAATGGCCTTGAAGTTATAACTGTTCTTAATTACTAGTGTCTGATCTGTCTAGTCATAATGATTTTATTGACAATATCTGAATTATAAAATCAACTTGCTTCTCTTAGGTAAAGAGGCCATTTAAGTAAAACTGACATTTAACAAGGGGGAAACTTGAACACATTACATAACATCTATCTTTTTCATAATTACATTAAACAGCACACCTTCATATGTACACTTCCATGTGGTTAAAAAAACCCAAACAACCAGCATTGCATTAAAAGGGTTATATTTGTGATTGCTTCACCTTCTCATTTGAATAGTTGTATATATCAACATAGAATAGCATTAACATGAAGAACAAGCATAGATATAAACCACCAGGTGAAGGTATCTCTGTGAATGTAAGAGTGATGAGGGGCCAGCAAATCATGGTTATCTAATTGCTTCGTTTACACGGACATCAGTGTTCACAACGAAACATTGATTGTTGTACTAGAAATGTCTCTGTGAGTGCAGTTGAAATTGCATGAAAGTGTGTTAAAGTATGTTCTGGAAGATGTTGTCAAGTGGAAATGTGCCAGGAAGTTGTTTTCAAATTTACTCAAGGACCTAAAACAAGGAGTAGCCCAGACAAGCTAAGTAAAAGAGAGGACAGAGCCTGAATGAACCACATCCTGTAAGACCCACATCCCACATGGAGAAAAGAAGATTATTTTCTTTTTTTCTTTTTTCTTTTTTTTTTTTAATTAAAGCAAAAAGTAGACTCTGATAAACAATACAATTTCTATGACTTATATTCCATGCTTATTTTTAAATCAATTGCAATGGCATGGTGATTCCATTGGCATCCACAGAATTTGGTAATCACCGGAGATTTTGCTGTAAGAAAATGATATTTCAGAACATGCAGTGCATTTCCAGGTTGGGGCCTAGATACTACAGCAAAAACCTCTTATAAGTAATGAGAAATGTGACCAAAGAAATGATAGACAGCCTAGAAATCTGAGATCCGATAATATCATTGACTAGATCATTCAGAGCTGCTCATAATCATGTGCCAGAGAGCACTTCTAGATTTGTTCCGGCTCTGGCTTGCATCCTATCGATCTACACAGACAGTCTGGGGACCCTTTTGTTCAGAGTCAGGTGGAAGATGCAGATGCCACCACTCCTTGAAGTCCTCAGCCTTCAAAACTGAAAGTCTGTCCCTACCTTCAGGTGTGCAAATGCAGCTTCTTCATTCCTGCAAGTGCAGTCCATGGGGGTTTTCAGCTGTCAAGCAGTACTTCTGCTCCCTTTTTTTTTAAACAGAGCTACTGTGTGCAAGAGTCCTACCCAGGTACTGTGAGTTTAGCAGCTGTAGCCTGACATCCGTGGGCAGCACTGCCAAGCACTCTGTGCTTGCCTCTCTGTGGAAAAAGAAGTCCCAGAGGTAGCACAGGTGAGGTAAGAGCATGTAGGCACTGAATATGGCTACATTAGTTCCATACCCTCTTGGATCTTGTGATCCTAAGCAGGACTCCTGGAGTTCCTTATCTGCTCTTAGACCTCACTGTAGCATGAGGACAAAATCAAACTCTGTTTAGCATGCAATGTTATTTAAACCAAGGGAAAAAAACCCCAGTACTAAATAAAGAAAGAAAGCATGAGGCAGAGGATTAGTATATGAGTATATAAGTAATACAAAGGTAGAAATTTTATAATGAAAGAATAAGGTTGCACAGTGGCTATCTGTAAGAAAAGCACAGGTGTATATATAAGAAATACCATTTTCATTCAGGAATTCTGGCAGTATAGTTTTTACTTGCATGTTCTGCCATGAATGGAATACACACATAATTATTTTTAGTAGCACTTGGCTTAATAATAGTGATACTCAGAGATTTGGTGCATAACATTTTACAATAAGTTGCCATATAATTTGAAAGTAATGTGATGCCTTCTGCTTCTTGTGCAGTGAGCCTGCTCATGCTTTGAGAACAGTTGGGAAAATTGTTTCTGCACAGAATATTTTACTATCTGTCTCCTACAGCTTCTGAAATCAACATGCAGTTTTGTGTGCAACATCATTTTAGTCGCAGGGCTGACCATAGTAAAAGCTACCTTAATTTTTGTGATAATCTTTTAGGAATCCCAGGCCTCAGTGGACAGCAACAACAGAGTCTTTGCAGAGATCTTCAGGCACTGCCCCCAGAACTGCAATTAACTCAGAAAGATTGCAAAGAAAGGGAGGAAGGTGAAGGCATGCCAGAGAAATAAGATGTAGATTTGAATCCTACGTCTCAATTGCAAAGTAAGTCCAGATTTTGTCATGTTACAGTGAGAATCTATCAGAAGCTGTTTTGTTCACCCTAAAATATTATGTGAGATTCCCTTTAAATATTATATGATCCTTGCCAACTGAAAACATTTGCACACAGTTCCCTCCAAATACCATTATTTTACATACAAGTGATTAAGGGAAACATAAGGTACTTCATTGCCTCAAAGGCTTGGACAGTTCCATTTAAAGTAAGTGAAAAAGCTCCTTGTACCTTCGGTCTCATTCAGTCTGATCCCAGGGGAGCTCTCTCTCCTTCTGCTCTTGCTTCTGGTAGCTCTTACTTGTTACTGCTACTGTGCTTTGAATGGGGGAGAATAAGGGAACTTTTCCCATCCTTTTATCAGTCACAAAATGAAAAGCAAAAGCAGGGCCTGTGAAATGCACTCTCAGGAGAATGCAAGGAAAATGTGACCATTTAAATTGAATTTAATGTCCTATGTCATAATGTCACATGTGTGCACTACAAGCAGCAGAAGAGGGGATGCCTAAATGATTCCATGAAGAAATCTCCCCACAGCTCATTGCCAGAAAAAAAGGAGGCAGTTTAAATTCAGCCCCTATTATTTAAACTTAGGACTATAAGATCAGGAAGTAAGAGCTGACTTGCTGCATTGGGATGTGCTACACTCTTTAAATATCGTTTGCCATGTAGTAAATGTCTAAACTGACACGTGCACCAGTCCAAGTTGCCTGGGTCCCATCCTTCCCTAGGCAAACTGTTATGACTTCTCCCCATTTCCTGTGGCTGGTTTTCCTCCTCCAGTAAACAAGGAACTGAGGAGACGAATAGTGTAGATATCCAAACCCAATCCTCCAAAATGAGGGTGGCATCAGGATACACAACTTGATCCGTGATCTCGGAAGTACTTCCAGGTGCTGCATACTAAACATACCCAAAGAGTGCTCTGGCAGAAAGCCTAGATCTCGTGGTATGGAAAAACTGTAATAAGCTGTTGACGATGCATATATGGAGATTACATATACAAAATTTTCTAAAACTTCTTCAACTCAGCTTCTTCCAGAGACTTGGACACCCCATATGTTTTTTCTTAATTGTTCCCTCAAAACAAATCATTGTTAAATCCACACATATTTTGCATGCATCTTCATTGGGGAGGAGTAGAACAAGTCCATACACAGCATTTTCAGGTTGAAAGCATCTGACAAGCATCAACTAATTATGCCATTTAGAATAAAACTAAGAGGGACTCATCTGCATAGCTATAGACAAGCTAGTTACCCTTCCTTCCCTTTCAGTCAAATGGCATCTAGGCAATATAGACAAGAGTCTAGGACACTATTCATCTTGTCTTAAAACAGCCACCTAGAGTAGATAAGATGTGTTTAACCTAAAACCAGCTTTTTCTCTCTACTGACTGTAGGCTGTGTCTACTCTGGCTGCTTTAACTGTAGGACACTTCAGGTATCCAAGCCTAACTGGGAATAACTTTGTGTCCTATATCAATTATATCCATCTCAATTGTATTCAGCTAAGGAACCAACCCTTTCAATAATTTAAATTGCCTGAAGAAGGGATAAGACATTTCAGATGTACAATAGAATATATCCCAGTAAGTATTTGTTAGTGGTATGCTCCTCCTGTTAAATTCAGCAAATGGATTCAATATTTGCTGTTTGTACTGCGATTTTTAGTTTATAAAAGACCTGTTTGCTCTACTCTGCAGGGATTTATGTTTCACTTTACAAACGATAACCATAGTTTCTTCACTCCAAAATACTTATAACATTAGCTATTTTAGCTATTTTGACAGCAGTCTGGTGGTCAAAATTTACCATCTCTCTATACTTCCAAATTATATCGTCATATTTTTGTGCTATTTAAATATTTTACATATCTGCTTTTTCTACAAGAAATTATGTTCATTTGTTAGGGAAAAAAAAAAAAGCCTTTCAAAGAGGAATCATGAAGAAGCAGCTGACATGTAAGTTAGTCATACTTCCTTGTGGTTTGTCTCCTAAAGACATACATGGCCAATCTGCTCATAAAATCCCCTGGCACACCGTTAATGGTGAGAGATGCAAAGCCTATAGTGTTTAAACTTTTGGCTGAACTTCTCGAAATTTTCAGGTAAAAAATATATTAGGCTAAATAATAATGGTTTAGCAATAAAGAAGAAGAAGAAACAACCAAGAAGAGAAAGCCAGTCTCACACAACAATTTGGTAGCAGATGATTCGATGAAACCTCTTTGAGGGAGGGCTGTAGACAATGCCATGATAGCAGCACTATTAGCCATATGGGAGTCTAAGATTTGGAAGGATGGTTGCAAGTACAAACCCACCCCCTCATCTCCTGGCTCCCAAGGGAAAAGGGCAGCAAAGCATCTCAGTTTCAAATCTTACCCACTTTTAAAGAATATCTAATTTTTTTTAGTCTTTGTGTGTGAGTACAGCATTCACACAGTGAGCCCTCTACTCCCCAGGAGCATAGAAGAAAGCCTGACTCATGACTCAGGATGATGACGATGCTGCCTTGGCAATGGTGGAGGCTCCCACAGCGAGGCTCAGAGGTGATCCATGGTCCTTTAATACAATTTAGGGCAACCACCAGATGTCTTAAACTACATAGAGAAGGAATCATATGAAGTAGCAATGAGCTACTGCATTGAGCAAGAGCGATGAACTCTCTGTACTGAAAGAATGGAGAGCCCTAAGACTTCCAGCTCTAGTCTATCAAAAACTCCCTCCACGAGGAGACAATTAGCTGGGCTGAGCTCAGTGTGCCATTGTTTACATACAGCCATAGATAGACAGATACATAAACAGTGCAGCAAACATTTTCTATCACACAATGTATTTGTCCTTAAATGGCAGCTTACTTCCATGCTTACTTCTAATAGGATTACAAATGAGAAAAGAAAAAAAGTGTGATCTTCAAGGAGAAATAAGTTAGGCAGCAAGAAGAAAAGGAGATGAGTAATACTTCTGTTTCTGCTTTTCAGAAGGTTTTATTTGAAAGCTCTGTTGTGCCCAAAGTGTTGACTCACCCATGACACTTTTCAGCATCTACATTTACCCTGAAGCAGAGCAAGCTTCTATATGGAGAAGTAAAACAGGGTTGCATCGGGAAATAGTGAGGGGTTCATATAGTTAGTGCATGGGAGTATAGTTTGAGCAGCTTTATAGAAAATCTGCTCATTAAAAAAAAAAAAAAAAAGAAAAAGAGAAAATTTGCATTCAACTCTCAGTCTGATAAACCTCAGTTAAAATATGAAAGGCAAAATGGGTTTATTCTTTCCTGCACATTGTTGCTGGTGCCAAGGAGCCTGAGAGACAGATTGTCCTTGAGAAGCCCTACACTTCAGTGTACACCTTCAGTGACCTCTTAGAACCCTGACTGCCACGTGTGGGTGTCCCCAGGGGGGACCAGCTGTACTTTGGAGTGACTTACAGGGAGTTACACTACTGACAGTGAACTAGGAGGAAAGGGATGTGGCTCAGCCTCTTAGCCTATATTACTCATCAGGTTTAGTAAGTTTAAAGATCAGTAAAACTATTTCTGTAGCTTAAGGTTACCAGATGTAATTCTGAATGCACACAGGCAACAAAACTGGGGAAAAACTTGTCATTTCACATAGTCCCTTCTCAAAGCAGAGCTACACCTTTCAAAGTCCTTTGTTTCTTACACACATGAATAGACTTCTGCCTTCTCCCGTCCTGTTCTGCATAATAAATCAAGATCCTCTCTGTGGACTGTAAGCAAAATCTTAGGTTCTGCTGGGACAAAATGATTAGAAGAGTTCAGAAAATGGACAGCCATTTCTAGAAACTGCTCTGAAAATTTACTTTCAATGATTTTATTATACTATGCATAATTTTTCTCTCACTATTATTTTTGTTTGATAATACTCTGTTGTTTCCTGCAATTAGTATTGTTTGCATTTAATTCACTGAAGAGAGTTGAATGTTGAAATGTTTTCAAGTGTTTCAAGTAAAATAGAAACTGACAACTCTGAGATTAGAAGTTTCCTCAGTAAGAAAAATTCAGAGCCCAATCCTGTAGCTGCAAGAACATATGAGTAATTTGACTAGCAATTGTTCATAGACTACTTAGTAAAAATTTCCCATATCTGCAGAAAACAAAAATAGTTCTGATAACAGTTTGCCAACAAAAAGGGAACCAAAATAACAAAGGATGAGATGAAAAATGAGTACATATATGAGATCAAACATGAATACCTCTGTGAGAACAAATGTCAAGACAGCATATATGAAAATGAGAGAATGGGAGGACAAGAGCTCCAGATTCAGGCTTCTGGGATCATGATTATAACAGCTATAACTATAACATGTCAGCTGGATCTTACAACAGTTCAAATAATCTAGACTAAGTTAATAGTCACAAATATAAATTTGTTATCCAAATCTGTAAGAAAACATCTAACCTCTGAGACAGAAACATAACCACATTTTATAATCCATTCTGAAGGCAGAATTATAATTAATTCACAAAATGCAGATTTAAAGGTGATGAAATACATATATATATATATCTATAGATATATGAAAGACACTCAGAAAAGAAAATATGTTCACACAGTATAACTAACTACTAGCAATAAAAGTCTCTCAGGAGCTGTATGTAAATCTCCTCTTTACTGGAAGTCTAAAATAAGAGGAAAGAGGAGGAGTGAGTTACTTTTTTTTTTTTTTCACACCCTTTTCCAGAACACCTGACAGTGACAATAGGGACTCAGAGATGAGCAGGCCAGAAGGTGAAACATGCATGCAAAGCTCAGCCTCAACTCTGAATGGCATCACATGGCACTGTGCAAAACACCTTTCTCCAAATCTCAGGATAGCAGTGCATAGGAAAGTTATTACATCAGATATCTTCAGATTATTTCCATGGAAATGACCAACAGCCTAGGGGGTTGATTTTTGAGTGTTCAGCTACATTATAGATCAGAATGTCTCTGAACTCACAATATAGCATTGCTAACCCGCATGAGATCAATTGTGCTCTTTTTGGGCTTACCTTTCACAAGCTGGTTTGTATTTAGAGGTGAAACTAGTGTTAGGGAAAAAACATGTTTTCTTCCAGTTTCATTTCCAATGACCACATAGGTCCTCCAATGAAGATGTTGGTGACTGCTCTAGCAGACTGATACCCGAGCAAGGGAGTCTAGACTGACAGTTGAAGACAGATTTAATAATAAAATTGTGTCTATTTAAATCAGCCTCTCCCCACCAAATTAGACAACAAGCCTCAGTTTTGACAAGAAGAATGAATGTCACTCATGCACAAGAAAAAATACCATGTATTACAGTACCCTCTAGTGACTCCTACCATAGCTGGTTTCAGCTAGCTTTCAGCACATCCCAGTATAGATCCCACCGTGGTAAAAGTGCAAGCCCCAGAGTGCCCCAGGGTCCCCCCTGAATGTAAGGGAATCAGTCTCCAGCTTTCTTTCTGAGGTAAAGTAACACTGAGTGCTGAGTGTTCATGCATTTCTTGTTTGCTTCAGGGTTTGACTTTCTTAATTCCAAATACCCAGCTTTTAAAATCTGTGTGAGCTAGCAGCTAGACACTCACTATTCTTTGATCTCACAGTATGAGCTTCCTACACAGCAGGAAGATGATATTTTTTCATGTCAAAATCCAGTCATATTTCGGAAGGAAACAAAAATAAGCTTTTTCTTCTCTGCCCCAGTTTTCATCACAAAACCTTTGGCCCCTGTTGCTTTCATAAGATCTTTCCTCCCTGTCGGACACATGAACTGTGGGAAATCTTTCCCAAGTGTGATTAAGCCCTTCCCATCCACCCATTCCAAAAGCTGCTTTGGATTCAGTGTCCCTCAATTCAAACACTCCTTTCCCCTCCCGTGGGCTTTAACTCAGGAGCTGGCAAAAATATTAATATCACCTGAATGGCCTGGCCTTGAAAGGTCATTTTCAAAAGCATTGTAACTCCCTTCTTGACTGGTGTTCTATACAGCAGACTGGAAAGAAAAGGAAACTTCAGCTAGCTTTGTGTCTGATTTCCTTACTTTTTAACTGTATTTCTTTGTTATTCCAGTTTCTTGAAAATAGTCAAAGAAATTTTCTGACTTAGATCACAGGTAACACAAAGAGATTGATATTAGCAAAGCAAAAGGGTATAATATCTGTAGGGTTCCATATGTGCTACATATTTTCAATAGTTGCAAACTCTACCTGTAACGAGGTCTAGCTGCTTTTCTCTTCAAAGTTACAGACCTAACGCTTTGAAACAGTTGCCTTTTAGTTAATGGACCATAAAGCCAGTCACAGTTTAGGCAAGAGTGTTTTGAGAGGCGAGAGTGAAGAAGAGCTTTTTGGGAGAGAGTTTCAGGCTTCCTTCAGAAACTTTTCATCTCATGGTTGAACAGTTGTTCGTGCAGATGTAGCTGGAAAAATGTGCCGAGCAGGTTGTTGGAGAAGCATAAACGCTTCTTGAATGGATTTATGGATGGATACCTGAGCAGTCAGCACTACATGATGTGGTATTGAGTTATTTTAATCCTTTTCTCTGACCATTTATGCCTTTGGTCCCATTCCCAGAGTGACCGAGTCACCTTTCTGAACTTATGGCAGAAAAAGGCAGTAACTTGGAAGGGAGCAGGATGCCAGTGTTTGAACCCTAAACTGGGTCTGCTGATGTTACTTCCCCACTATTCCCAGAACTTGCAGGGAAAGCTGTGTTTGTCTGTTTTGTTTAATACAGAAAGCCACTCCACAAACAGCTCCACACACCATACTCCAGAGGACAGACACAGCATCTCCAAATTCTCCAAGTCCCCAGATATCAGCTGCAGAAGCTTTTCTGAATTTGGGCTTAAGGATGAACAGACAGCAACATGACAGGCAGCTATCATGACTCAACCTTGATACTAGGCAAATTGAGTAGTCAAATAAATCACTGTAATTCAGCCTAGCAATTCAAAATACTGCACGGTCCTGATTCTCTGGCAAGCTACCTCATGTAGGATACGATATATTTTTTCAGCAGTTTTGAACTGCCAAAAATTTGGTATTATTTCTCAAACAGGAAATAAATTAATGAAGGATATGAGAGGTAAATGAAAACATGTCACAGAATGAAAACATAGTTCAAAAGCTCTTAATAAATTAAAAGTTACAAAAAGCAATTTACGGAGTGTTTTATGTATGTCACTACGATGAGGTTTTATTGGTGTGATATCATAATTTGGCTGTCTCTGATCTCTCTCTTGGCAGCAATAGCTCCAAAGACATTTTGTGCTGATCATGCCAGCTCAGAAAGCTGAATGCCAGAGGTCTGCTTTATTTGGGCAGTAATCAACAGGACTTGTAGGTTTACCTAAGAACTTCCACATCAATTCTCATAGCACCAGATCTTTTGGCCTTTCTTGTTTGACTTTAGTAATTGATTTTGTGCAGAGAAACTTAGAAAAGTTGTCAGAATTCGCTGCCTAAATTGCATGCTTTTCAGTTGTTTTCCAAATTTCCCATGGAATTAACTGTGTTTACAAATTTATCCAGATTTTACTTTGAACTTTCTCCCCTCCTCCTGCCCTTAAAGATAAATGAATTCCTTAACATGTTTGTACTTGCAAATTCATAAATTTATACACTTCATGCCACTTTAATCCCTATTAAACTAATTTGAAGTCATGTCAGGCCAGCTATCCGCAGTGAAATGGATTAGAAAAGCCAGTTGATCAGATATAGACAGGACTCTGGGCATTTTTTCTGTCTAGCCTCCATGAATTTAGAGTGCTATTTTCATACAAATAATTCTGTTCTCTTTAATTCCTTTGTGATTAAGCTAATTCACAAATAACATTGGTTCTTAGAGAATCATTAGTGTAAAGCAGAGCAGACAACATTTTTAATTAGGGCGTTTCAAACCTCCTCTATCCATTTGGTAATAAAATTACTTCTGTATTAATTGATTAGTTATTTTAATTTACACAGCAATAAGTGCTGATATACAGTGGCCATAGAACTTCTTTGTTAAATAATTTTTGAGTACAACTGATAGTTATTTCCTGGAAAAATTGAAGATGTTTTGTTTAAAGCTTTCTGATGTATGTGCTGTAGCTCCTGACAATCATTCTCACCAGAACATAATAAACATACAAATGAATTTTAACCTAACACCTAATTCAACTTTACTTCTATTTTTACTAGAGATTTTCATATTGCTAAAGGAATACAGGGGTTCTTTGGATGTCTTAAAATCATGTATAAGACTTTGCAGCAAAAAGAGAGTCTTCAGTTGCAAAAGAATGCTTATCTAATGAAAGCTAAGAGAAATTTTGTGTTCTCAATTTTATTTACAATTCTGTTAGGTTTTGACACGAAGAAATAAATTTAAATACTTCAGCTTACTAAAGTGATTAGTCATTTTGGATGGTTGTCGGAAAATCAGTTTCTCGTGCATTTTTAAATTGAATAAATCCATGTTTGAAATAATGGATTAATATTATTAGATCATACACAAAACTTCTATTCAGGTGGCTATGTCAACATGGATGTAAGATCAAAATTTTTCTGAAATCCTGCTTTCCATGTTTTATTTTGAGAACAATGTTCTGACTTCTTAGCCATGCTAATTTCTTCATACTGAAGGATAAAGATGAAAGGGGGGTTCAGATTGACTAATTTCAAATGACCTCACTCAAATGGCCATGTGTACTGCTTGGTGAACATTACAGTGTTGATGCAAATATTAATCAGGATCTGCTTACTGTGCCTTTCCTCTGGAGAAGGAAAGCTGCTGGCCACACTGCTGCATTCATGTTTCTTTGCAGCAAGGCAGCTGACTGATGCAGTGCACTCCATGCCCACCCCCAGCCACTTATCCCTGTCCCTGGGAATTATTTTTCACTCCTTCAGGAACGGGGCTTTCACACACACCTCACTCCCACCATAATGACATGCCATAGTCAGAAAATCAGTGGATAATACTCTGCTGTTCTCCTCAGTAGCTGAAAGGTTTGTCATGTGGTTACTGGCATGCGTACAATTATCTGATCCTCTCTTACATTTGTCAGCAAGGGTGGAAATTGAAAGAATTCATGAATTCTCATCTCAAATCTCTGATATGCCCCTCACTGTCATGCCTTCAGGCCATGCTTTGGACCAGGAAGAGAAGAGCTGAGTGAAAACGAAAACAAAAATTAAGTCTCCTAATAAAAGTTTAAAACAAAGTGTTTGATGCTCAAAAAAGACAAATTTTGAGCTTAGATTTTCAACATGGGTTAATCAAGTTTATCAGATTTTATCATAGCTGTTAATGTTAGCAGACATTTCTGAACACTTCTCCAGCAACATGCAAGCTCAAGTGACTAAGAAAATACAGAGATTAGTGAAATAATCTCCAGTGGTATCTCACATCTCATGGTAAAGCACAGGGCAGAATGGTTAACATCTGGGAGAGAAGAATAACAATTGCTACTCTACAGTTCCATTATCTCTTCCTTATCATTTGATGAAGCATCAATCATTTAGAAATATCTGAAGCCAGATGTGTTTCCAGTTGAATTTATTTAGTTTACTTTTTGCTCAAAAAGAGGCCAGAAGACAGAAAATACATTTTTTCCCCCCCAAATAGAAAACAACCTCATTGAGGTACTTATTTTTACAATTTACAGCATTCTGACACAGGAAAATCATTTAGTGATTGTCACCCATTCTGCTCATTGAGTGAGGCCAACACCCCCTGGGAAAATAACATACAATCAGGTGGTCACAGGCTACATATTTGGGACATTTTGCAACTCTGGAATATTTGATTTTTGAAGATTTACCAATCCTTAAGACAATTTTTGCATGCCATGTTTATGATTCTGCTTTGTCTATCCTTTTCCTGTCTCATACTTCTGCCTCCCGTAGCTATTGCTTTACATCTGCCACTGGACTTACATCTTTCAGGGTAGGAAATACATCTGCGGAAAAGTCAGGATGACAACCAGCATATGAACATTAGCACAACAGCTAAAAGAAGGCCAACCTAAGTCACCATTTTAAGTCATAAAACAGCATTTCATGAAAGAGGAATCTGTTGCATTGGGGAAGACTATATTAGGCGTATACCAAGTATAGAATATGCTGAGAATATGCCTAGTTACTGTAAGGTGAGCTTTGCACTGAACCTTAAGGAAAGTTTCAACCCAAACAATGATAATCAACAGAGATAGTAACAAATGGAAAGGAAGTGGGGAAGAATAGTGACATTTGGTGCTGAACCATATGTGCGTGGTTTGAAAGACATGACTGAATTGTTTTTGGTGCTCTATTATTCTGACATTTAGAATGAGGCAAGTTTCCATTTCCATTAATGTACTGCCAACTCAAAGGGGAACTGTCGCAAATTTGAGACTAAAGAAAGCTGTTCCTCAAACTTCTCTTGAGCATAATCAATGCCTTCGCTAAGCAACAGAGTAGTGTCACAGGGTAGACTCTAAGTGATTATTATGCTTTCTGCTTGTTGAATACAAGAGCGTGCTTTATACCTTATGATGTTACGGCATAAGCTCCTTTGACAAAAGACCACGAATTTATATATGAATGGAGAACAACCGTTGCAAAGGAACTCTGTGGACCAAGATTTTCTGATTGGTGACCTGGCAAGACATGGAGAAAGTGATTCAACCTTAGGTGGAGGAAGTTCAGGTGAAAGAATCCAAAAGCCTGAAATCTTACAAACTGTAGGTAAAACCAAAAACTTTGGAGGAAAAATACAATGACCATTGGTTTCCTTTATTGTTTTTTAAAGTAGCTGTCTCTCTTTACCAAAAAAGACTAAAAATAGAGAGGAAGAGGGAGAAAAGAAAGAGAGGGGAAAAGCTGAAAATAGTACCAGTGGTCCAGGATGGGGCGAGGAGGCTCTGGACCTCTAGATTAGTCCCTCTTTGGAACAGCTCCTGCATGCTGAAAATTCCATCTGGAAGCATCTGTTTAGCAGCTTTACAAACAACATGAGTTTGAAGGACTCTTCTGACCTTGCATGGTGACAGATGAGCTCAATGTTAGCAACATCCCTCAGAGATCAAAGACAAGTTTTTTTTCCTAAAAAATTTTTTCCCCTTGTGACTGCTTAATCTCTGAAACCTTAGTGGTAGTGGTTTAATTTCATTTTCTCTAGGAGGCCACGATTGTTCTTAAGTAATGAAAAAAAATCAGGCTGTTAGTTCATTGCTATACTGATTGCATATAGAGTTATTAGTATTTGTTTGGCAGGGGGTTGTGGTTTTTTTAGCAGTTATCTGGTAGCAGTTAAAGAAAGTCTGCAGGTGATGAACATCAGTTTTATGCAACAAACGTGAAGCTCAGAGTTTACCATTTCACCTAGGAATAACAAATGCACCAAACTCTGCACGCTGTTATTCCCATGGCAGAAGGTTGAATCGCAACCGTGGACTGATCCCGCTTCCCAGCTCCCCTTTTCACTCATTCCTGGAACTCTCCCTGAACGCCTCAGAAATTAATATCCTTGCTTGCTTCACAAATCCCCTTATGGGAATAAGGGCCTTACAGGACCATGGTGCCATCCTGTGCATTTTTTCTTTTTGGTTTGGACCAACTTCCTTGTTTTTTATCAGCTTGAATTTGCATCCCGTGGTATTTTTTCCATTGTACTAGCATAGAAAAAGATAAGAAAATAGCGAATGCACTGTGTATATACATTGATTTTATATAAATTAATTTATTGCTAGAAGAGGTGCCAGGGCTGGCAGTCATGGCATCTGAAGTTCTTCATTCACCCACAAAGCAAGTGATATAAAGATTAAATGCTCTGTAAAAATGAAGTGCAAGCTCCCCCGAAACACCTCTCCATTTGGTCTCTCAGTATTGGACCAAATGGAAGAAACAGATCATACCATGAATGAGAGCTAAGAATAACCAATAGAAATGTCAAGAGGCACAGTTTGAGTATAAATCACATAATTCACCTTACAAGGAATCACAGAATCATAGAATGGTTTGGGTTGGAAAATCATTTATTTCCAGCCTCTACCATGGGCAGAGACATCTTCCACCAGACCAGGTTGCTCAAAGCCCCATCCAGCCTGTCATTGAACTCTTCCAGGGATGGGAAATCTACAGCTTCTCTGGGCAACCCGTTCCAGTGCCTCACCGCTCCTCACAGTAAAGAGTTTCTTCCTAAGATCTAATCTAATCTCACTCTCTTTCAGTTTAAAGCCATTCCCCCTTGCCCTATCACTACTTGTCCTTTTAAAAAGTCCCTCTCCAGCTCTCTCCCCCTTCAGGTACTGGCATGTGCTGTAAGGTCTCTCTGGAGCCCTGTATTCTCCAGACTGAACAACCCCAACTCTTTCAGCCTGTCAGAAGAGCACAAGCACAATTTCTAGAATTGCTGAAGATTTGTGAGCCAAGCATTGAATTTAACTCTCTTTAAAACAAATAAGGACTAAAACAATCTCATGTGAGATGAGAGAATAAACAAAACATAAAAAAAAGGAAAAAAATAAACAAAGAAATTAACACTGACAGACAATCCAACGGTCTATCTGCAGTGATCGTTGACAAAACAATACTGCAGATAATGAAGCCTTCTGCAGAAATAAGCTGAAACTTCTATGCCATTTGACATAAGAAGTCGAGAAACCATCCTCTGGAGCAGTTTCTCATAGTTATCATTCTGCTCTGCATTTCACTCGCTGCCATTTGGTCCACAGAAACCACCCACTGAACATTTGCCTTCGAAGTGCACCACCTTCTCCTATGCAGCATGAGTGACTTCTTGGGTTTCTCTCAATTCACCACAGACAGCTTCTCAAATCTCCAAGTTGTGTGCTACTTTTTTTTTTTTTTTTTTTAGGAATTGCTGCAACATCTTATGCTCAAACCAGCAACCTTGGAAGGAAAGAACTGCTGGCTTGGATTACTCAAGCAAGACCAGACCAATAGTGAACACAATGGTCATGGGCAAATGTTTAAACATGCTTAACCTCTGTTCAATCCATTGCAAAGCTGCAGACACTCACTACCCTAGATTTAATTTGAAAAGCTTTTTTTTTATGTATTTAATTCACTGTGTACGAAACACTGCAGAATTATGCAGGGTTACCACTTACACATCTCAGTACAATCTCTGATTCTCTGAAATGTTTTCTCAGTCACCTAAGACCAGTCATTTCTTTATATGAAGGTTGTTGTATTTTATATTCAGTATTTCTATTATTAGTCTCCCACTTTAACAGTTTCCTTGCATCTGGCTGGCAGTTATTATTGCATTATTTGATAAATCACTCATAAATTCTTTGCAGTTTGTTTATGTTCCCTTTCTAGCATAAAAACATTTGTTGCTGAATTTAGAGCTATAAAGATCAGAGATCCACATGAAAAAAAATACAGGCATGTATTTCTGCCATTCTTAGGAACATAGCTGCTAATTATTTCTTTATTGAATTCTAGTGGAAGTTGGTTTTTATTTTTTAAAAGAAAGTCCTTTCTGGTCATGCCTGCTGTCTGGGTTATTGTTTGAGAGAGCTTGCAGACCACGCTAACTTCAATATAGTTTGGATGAATTCATGGCACTGAATATTCATACGGCGTATGATACAGACACTGAACCCAATTTAGTAAATGAATACTTGTAATTTCACCAAAGCCCCTCTGAGAGATTATTATGCAGATTTATGAAGGAATATTGCTGAAGCAATTCTTGGCTGTGTTTTCAGTCACTGAGGACTTAAAGTATGTAAACCTAAAATAATTTCAGACTTATTTACTGTCATTGCTTTCATCTTCTGAACCTTTCTGACATTATTTCTCTCACTGGTTTGTATCCAGAATCCCCTCTGCTATCCTTGCCCTTGAGCAAAGAGCCAGTGTCAGAACACCTACAAGTGTTGCCAAGTTACTCCCAACAATATCCTTGCTGCCATAATGCCAGCAATCTGTTCTAATCCTTCTGCTGCAAAATTGCATTACAAGAAGAGGGTTTATGGACATGGTCATGTGGGCTACTATCACTCACCTGGAAATAAAGAGACCACGACACAACCAGACTGTGAACAGACTTCCACGCCTCTTCTGTATGATGAGGATTACCTTACCTCACTATTTTGGGACCACTGAACTTATAAAAGAAGGAATAATCAGGCTGAGGAAAGTTGGAGATACTTGCCCCAATAGTATAATACAGTTCTTTAAAATTCAGCGAGTGTGCTGTGAGTTGTTCTCTGAGTTACTGATTTTATAGGCAGTATCTTTTTTAGTGTCACTGACCCATGTCCTTTTGCAGTTGCCTCCCATACCCACCATAACACCTTCAACTTCATCTCTCTGTGTGTCAGAAAGAAAATTCATTGCTACTTGCTGAATGTCCCTTAAAATAACACTCAATTCTCTGACATTGCTACTGAAAATAATAATTAAAACAATTAGATCATTATCCCTCTGGTCAATGTTACCTCTCCTGCCCCACTCAGTAAGGGAATTAGTCACCACTGGACTATCTTAGTTTGCTAGTGGGCACGGAGCCAGATCCTGAATCCTTATTCATATTGCGTCATTTGTTCCTCAGCAATTGCAGTCCCACCTCACACAAGATGAGGTAAAACACGAGTAAAGTCTTTGAGATGTGTCCTACAGGCTTCAGAAGGCTACAGCAACAGTTAAATTTTAGCATACTGTAAATACCACTGTTCTTCTCGGTTACATCTCTTGGTATACAGTATAGTAACATATGCTACATGGAAGTGAATCGTAAAGGCCAACTTCTGCTCTTGGATTCAGATCTCCCTGACTTCAGTGAGACTGAAAAGCAAGGGAGCCTGGTGACACCTGCAAACAGCAAGTAACCATGGTAAAGACTCCATAGGGGAGTTGAGGAAAAGATCAGCAGAGAATTCCTGAAGGTTTCTCGTGCTTCTTGTAAATTGTCACCCTGTGTCTCATTCCAGCCATGTTTTGTGTGGTGAAGATATGCATGTACTTCTTACATTAGAGTAAGGCAAGAGAAGCCTATGGGCCAAAAAAAAAGAAAATCTGCATGTCAGAGAGACGTATCAATGAAAGAGGAGAACTGGAGATAGATGATGATGGGAAAAACACCTATATTCTTTTCTTTTTTCCTTTTTACTAAAGAAGAGTTTATGAATTTATTTCAAAATATTTTCCTGTTTCATCCTTCTTCATTTTATTCTTTGCATTTCTTATCTTTTTTCCTGCATTATCTTTCTGTTTTCATTTCTTCATTCCCCGATCCTCTGTCTTTTTCTCCTTGTTCCTCTGTGCTTGATTGACTGTCAAGTTAGATACGGGAAGAGGGAACTATCTTTGAAAATGTCAAAGAGTAACTGCGAAAAGGCACATATTTGCACACTTTACAGGAAACATGTTAAACTCTACACAGATAGAATCCAAGACAGTGAGGTACAGAAAAGGAATCAAAGAAATCCTCCTCCTTTCTACTAGCACAAGTAAAGCATGAGATGATTGAAACCTAAGGATGGGTCCAACCACTCAGCCCTTTGTGAATGAAAATAACAAAATTCAAGTTGCAGTTTCTGGAGGGTGAGTCATGGCTATAGTTGACTCAATTAGATCAGTAAATAGTACTTGGCTTAAGGAAGATTCTTCTCATTGTCAGAAAATTCCCCTTCACTTGTTGCACCCCTTCAATAGTAGCAATAAGCATCACAAGGGCTGGAAGGTTTGAGAGGAGCTTTTCTGAGGTGCTGCTGGGCATTTATTGTCTTTAAACAGAATCAGTCAAAACCCCGTGAATGGCAAATAAGTGGCACTGCATTTAACATCTTAATGCCAGGAAGCGATGATGTTGTTCCACAAAACATCAACCCAATCTTCTCTTGGGAGCCCTTTCCAACACCCGTCTCAAATACAAAACCAAGCCTTGCAACGTTTGAAGGTGGAACCAACTCTGCCTGACTCACAATCAGCTTCGCTTGAGGATTATTATTTAGGGGTGCTATTAAGAAGGAGTTTGAGGTGGTTCTCTCATTCAGTCCATCACCAGTACCCCAACTGCCAGCTGCAGATGCCAGACACCATTTTTCATCACTGGGAAAGCTGGGCACAGTGGGCAGAGATTATTCTAAAACATGTAAAGAATTTCAATAGAGGATCAATATATTTTATCTATCTTTATAGTGCACTATTTTCATAAAAGGTTATGAAATTTTTAAAGTACAGTAGTCCAAGTAGAAATGTCAAGGTTGTAGGTTATTTTTTTTACTTATAGTAAGGTCATTCTTTAGGGGCGCCAACCTTTTAACTCCCGGTACAACCTGCTTTTCCTGCAGCTCTTCCAAGCGACTGTGGATATTTTTTCACAATTTCTTCTGCTCCTCTAGAAGAAAAAAGTAGAAGAAAGTATTAAGTTTATATACGGACTGAAAATTTGAGGACATATTAATTCTTGTGTGACATTGTTCTTGGCTCACACACCAAGTTACATTGGAATCGGGACAGTCCACACAGTCGTAAGCCAGCGCTCTGCTCCCTCCATCATCTTTCAGCTGGTCAAATGGCATCACTGCCTGTGGTTTCTGACCTAGGCCAGAGCTGAACTAGGTGAGAGGTCTTACAGCTGCAGTGTACCAACAGCCAGCTACACCAGCCATGCTTCCCAGAGAATGTGCTAGTAATACAAGGCATTGCCAAGTTCTACTGACTCTGAGGAAGATTGGTATACTCCAGCTCTGGAACCACTTCTAGCTTCAGCAAAGAATAAAGGAAAATTGTTGATAATGTTCTGAGAATGAAAGATACATTTTTGCTTGAATATATACACAATAGGAGAGAGCAAAGGAGGAAAATCCAGGTAAGTACCTTTGCAATAACTACAAAATACCTACCACGGA
The DNA here is from genome assembly GCF_003031625.1 of Empidonax traillii. Taxonomy (NCBI): domain Eukaryota; kingdom Metazoa; phylum Chordata; class Aves; order Passeriformes; family Tyrannidae; genus Empidonax; species Empidonax traillii. The sequence goes on along the minus strand of NW_020955592.1, from coordinate 434,346 downwards.
ATGCCCCCAGTAATTCACCCAGCCCAACGTAGTAAGCCCCTTCGAGAAAAAAAGAACCATGAGAGCATCCAAAGACTACTTTCCTTGTGACATTAATTTTAGTACAGTGATCTCCCTAATTTCAGAGTTCTTTTATCCACCAAAGTAGAACAGTTTTCCTGCTCTTCAGTCAAGGCCAATCTTTTTAATTTGTACATAAAGCTCTATTGTCTGACATTTAGCTTTTCACTACACAGCACCCAAAGCATGTACTATTTCAGGTAGTTATAGTAATTACAAACCATAGAACATCAGCTGTACTTTTAAATTGAAGAAGGTTCTTCTGTAATAAAGATAGGAGCTTGAATATAACAAGTAGCTTCTTTTTAAAAAAAAAAAATTATTTGAGATTTAAAATCCAAGTCTGAGGCATCTTAAGGAAAATCTGTTACTATGGATTTCTTGGCTGTGTTTGTATATAAACGTAGTTTTCCTTTTGTTCAAGTGACCAAAAAATTGGATGCAAGTATACTTTTAGATACAAAAGGTGCAGTCAGAATCTTGTCTGGCTTGTATAACACCCCCTGAGATTTGCTTCAAGCTCTAACTGAGGTTTTTCAAAACCTCTTCCTTCTGTTTGTACAAATTTTCTCTCACAAATAGCATGCTTCCTAGTGGAAACACCCATGGCTCTAGAGCACGCAAGCCTGACACTTGCTCCTCTCCATGAAAAGTTTAGAGTATAGAAAAATAAATCAGTTACTCAAGAATTTCTGAAAAGTGGAAAAAGTAATGTTGTACAGCTGCAGGAAATTCATTTTATAATCTGAATAGCTGCTCAAGATTTTTTAATAAAAACCACCTAGTTTTAATGGGGACATTTTCATATTGCTCATTCTGTATCCTGAATACCCATCTGATACTTTGTTAGAAGTACTTTCAATATCATTTAAATGAAGCAGAGCTATTCATTTTCCTTCTTTTCCACCTCAACAAGATTTGCCTTTTTTGACTCTGAAAAGCCCATACCCTTCTGCTTGTCAGTGCTCTCAAAACACTGTAGGAAGATATTCAGTAAATCCCAAATACACCTTACTATCCTGCTAATGCCATCCATCATCATTCTCTCTCCAATATCAATCTTCTCCTGTCTCTGTTTGCACTTGGTACCAGAAGGAGCTTCGAGAAGGTGACCCACATGACTCCTATCTTAAGTTATCTGCTGTGGTCCCAGAAGTGATTCATGATCATATCAAATCTATCTCCCTGGTGCTGTTTTGTCCTTAAGGCTTCGGCAATTGCAGAGACTGACTAGAGACTCCAATCAACCATCTGGTGTCTGCCAACTGGAGTGTCTAGTCAGGTTACACTGAATGCAAAGAGAAATGTGCTTTGTATTTGGATCCTTAATACGCTCATCTCTTCCCACGGGCCAAGCAGAATATTAAGCAGTTGATACTCTGAAAGGCTGGGATGGCAGCAAAAGAAAAACTTAGATTTAAAAAGAAAATTTAAAGTCAGATTTAAAGCTTGACTGCATGGAAGCACTTGTATAACGTATGCAGCAGCTCTGTACTGGCAAAGGATGGATTTATTAAGTGATGGGATGTTTTCCATCAGTTCCTTCTACAATTCTGGTTTTTTAATCATAATTTGCCTATTTATATGTGATTACAATGCTGTTAGGGGAGCTCATTTTTTACTTTAAACTCTGCTTGTCCTCTAAATTAAAAACAAAAAAAAAAAAAAGGAAATTCTAGAAATCTGAAAAACTCATTATATTCCTTTTGCCAAATATTTTTCAGACCAGGCTGCATCAATCTTTGCATGGGCTGTTTTACCCTGTGTATTTTGAGATGAGCCTTCCCTTCTAATCTCTCTGCTTTCCTTTCTCCCCTCCCAGGGACACCACACAACTGGAAATACAAATGCTTTGGCCAGGCCTGGTCTTACCACATTACTGTCACGTGAAAAGTCCTATTAGTTATAAGCCCCTAATAATAAGCTTCTTACCCAGCTGGTTTCCTTCTCCCATGACAAGTTTTATCACAGGCTTGCACAATCACGGCAATCAAGTGCCTGAAGTGGTCATTTGGGGAATTATTTTTCAAAGGTGGCAACACTATCTGCCTTGGCACTATGTGCTTCTAGGCAGAGGGCATCAAGGGAGTGACCTCCATGACATGTTGGCACCTCAGTGTCCCATCCTTGAGCACCAGAAGCAGTCTTTGTGTCCTTGAAGAGCGATTTTCATAATACCACTCAGTCCTCACTTATGTGCATCAGCTGTTCACAGGCTGGTTTGATGTGTAATATCACCCATGGTTTTGAAACCGGCTGGGAAAGTGCTGTGGAATTTTCATAATTCTCAGTGATTTTGATAGGAACCATAAACTGGCACTAAATTCACTATCTTGTTTTTACAAAATAAAAGGGCAGTTGCCCTGCAGGAGACAGTGAGTTGGCCATGAACCCATTTGAATTAAATTGGAGAGAAAGCCAGGCTGGCCACAGTAGTGCTGGTCAGCTTGTGTGGAATGATGTCCGTGTCTGTCAGAGTGCATCTTCACCTCTACCCCCATTATCCCCTTTCCTGGGGGACAGTAAAGCAGCATGGGAGCTTCTGGCTCTGGAGGGATTTTCCTGCCAGGAAAATCATCCTCCCAGGGCTAGGGCTGAGTCCTGTCCTTCAACCCAGCCTGACGACTGGAATTTGGACATTAAGGTGGCAGGATCTGCTAAGCAGCCAAGGTTTAAACACCTGCCTTAACTGGTACAGAGCAAGGATTTGAGCCTGAAGCTCCCAAGTCCCAGGGGACCATTTCATTTACCTGCCTGCTCTCCATTCTGCATCCCTCCCCACCCCCAGCTGAGATCCAAAATTTCATCCAACACCTGGCAAGCTTTCCCAGCAGAATGTTGTTGAGATTTGGTCTGAAAAATGTGCTTTCCATCAGAAGCTGGATTTTTATACGATTACCTAGCCAGTCCTACTCAGGTTTAAGACCACAGTTAAAGCTCAGGTTCCTGTTTATATCTGTTCTTCAAGATTTATTAATCAGTTTTTCCTTTCACATTCCTCACATAAGGAGTATCTCTGCCTGTCAGAAGGACTGTAGTCCAGTGGATGCACAAATGGAAAAACAATAAACAATTTCTGATCAAAATATGAAGGGAAAACAGAGCAATTTGCTGTTCCATATGATACTACATAAATTCTCCTTTCAGACATCTAGATATGGATGGAGGCTAGGGTTTTGGATTGATCCAAATTTACTCAGTTTGCCCGTCTCTTTTAAGGAAATACGCCTGCAGTGAAGTCTGGTTAGAAAAAAAAATAAATGAACTATAATTTTTAACTGAGCATGAAAAATCATAAGAAATCAGGCCCTTAATTTCCGAAAGCAAGATCCTTAACACCAGCATGTTGAGATCATTTTAGCAGACTCTTCATTTGCTCGGTTTTAACCAGGGCTGTCCATGTGTTACACACTTCCAGAGTACAGCTTTGTCTAAAGGCAAACCCCCAAAACAACTACAATGGCAACAATAATAAATCCTGGGGAGGCAGTTCAGACTATATTTACTATATACCATCTGCACCGAGCCCAGAGAGACATAATGTTCCACATTCCCTGTCTGTACTACGGAGAGCTTTTCTGATGTGTAAACCATCATTTATCTTGTCTTTGATTCCCTTCATGTGACCTTTTTCAGAGTATGGCAGTATAACATCCTTGCGATGGCAGGCTCTGAGACCATTTGAGGACAGGCCTCATAAAGCCTGCCTTTAACATTAATCGATCACTTTATTATGGAAGTAAATCAAAGCAGTTAAATTCAGGTCTTTGGGGAGTTGAAGGTCAAACAGGAAAAAACAAACTTTATTCTTGGAAGCACACAGAAAAATTCTTTCAGCCCCATCCCTTTGTTCTTTGCCTTAGAGGCATGACAAAAGCACGTACTACATGCACCAGTTAGGGAAGCACGAAAGCAAATATACATTAATATACACAAAGTGTTTTCTTGTGTCTCATTGTCTCTTCATCTCTGTATTCCAAGTAGTTTTGCAAAGCCCTTGTTTCATATCCCAGAAAGCAGGGGATGGAGAAGAGAGGTGGTCAAGAAGAGAATACAGATGAACTTGCTTTCCTGGCAGCTCAGCTGGAGAAGGAGAGGAAAAGAGGAACCAGTACTACAGAGGAAGGCTCTAGCAGATCTGGTCTTCGTTCATCATTGCCTCGTCTGTACCTTCACTGATATAATTTGAGAAGTGGAGAAGGACCTCCACACCTGTGACCACAGGGGCTGCAGGAGCACAGGTACAGCCGTAGATGGGGGTGAAGATATAAATGTTTTCAGAGAGAAAATTCAGATTGAAGTTATACTAATAAGAAAATCTGAAATTTCAGTCCTCTTCCCGTCTGCAAGGCTGGATATACTAAAAGTCAACATTGCTTCTTCCCAGAGGAAGAAGCCCAGAGGAGATATCACACTCTGCCACGTCCAGGCTTCCCTGTGGTGTCCCAGACATGAGTGACTTTTGTGCTTTATTACTGTAACACATCATATCTTGGACTAAAACTTTAAGGCTTGAAAAAGCGCCACAAGACAGAGTGATAGGGCTGTGTGAGAAGCAGAGCCAAGCAGAAAGGTGCTGCCTCACAGTGTGCCCAGCTCAAGGCTATGCTGATGCCCAGGACTTGGTCCTTCCCCGCCAGTTGCAGTGCCTGAGGCGCTGCCCACGTCCCCACAGCCTGCAGAAAACACCGCCTCTGCTTGGCAAGCACATGTGAAATGCTGAAAAGCTGTCCCTTCTCACGCTGGCAGTGGGACAGAGATGCAAGGGTAGTTGCAGAGGTGAGGCTGTCCCCTGGGAGTGACAGAGAGCTGTCTGCCAGCCAAGGGCAGATGAGCAGACCTCAACATCACCCTAGACCAGTCTCTGATTTCTGTGCCTCGTTTCTCCCTTGCTGAAACAAGGAATACCAAATGTTATTTTTTTACTTGTTCTAACTATTGGGTCTTTTTCAGAGAAAAAAGTCAGCACTGCCTTTGCCTTTAGCCTTGCATTCTTCAAGCTCTGTGAACTGCAGTTGAAGTGTTTCCTTGACCTGTTTTGCTTTCTGTCTTACCTTGGATTTTTCAGGGCTTTACAAACACACAGGCACACCCGAATGACACAGGAGGGTGTTGGTCAGTAATGAGCTTTCTAGTCAGGGGAACCTGCCAGTTGAATTTATTTCTTCGGAAGACACAGTCATTTTTTAAACACAGAAATTTGCTGACATGGTGAGTAATAAGCGTGCAAGCACTGCTCAATTCCTACTTATTGTATTTAATGTGTTGAAAAGAACACATGTGAAGACATTGTCCCTGCCCTGAAGTGTCCAAAATGTGAATGTAGAAATGTGGTGACACAGGATGGTAAAGCAGCACTGGAAGAAGGCAGGGTTAGGAGAGGCAAAGGTTACAAAATAAGATGATGCCACTGATCAGCTATGGAATGTTCTCACCTTGGCATCTCCATTAGGAACATAAGAAATAAGTTAATTTAATTGAGATTAGAGCAATGGTTAACTCACAGGCCAGGTAACCACGTTGGAAAAATGTGCTTGTGAAGGAAGTATTCCCAGCTACTGGAAGCAAGACAGGAGTGTTTATGGGTGAAATGACAAATAGACTATGGTAAGCAATACTGTGAATGGAGTGGGAAACATGAGTGAATTTATGATAGATCACAGACAGAAAAGCAGGAAAATAAGAGCTATATAGAATATATGTATCTATTGTATCTATTAATGGAAGGCCAAGGAAGGAAAAAGAGCACTGTCAGTTTGAAATATAATACATTTCAAGGAGTTATGTTTTCCTACTTTTAAGTGATTTCATCTCTTTTTCTTTTATGCAGTGAATCATCTGAAAAGAACAGGGAAAGCTGACTGCACTATTAATTAGAGGAAAATTGAAACGTAAAGTGCTATCAAGTACAGTGCACTAAAAGCCTAGAATAAATATACATATTTCCACATTACAATAGTATTAAAAGTATTACCAGTAGACAGGAAAAATCACAAAAATATGTTTTCAGTATCACAGTGACCCTTTTAGGCCTGAGGTGCTGGGAAAAGAAGAGGATTTGAAGGTAGCATAATGCTACCAGTCAGTACGAGAAAGGTCATTTTCCTGAAGAACTCTGAAATTTAGCCAGGTTGATTGAACAGCACAGTGTGGGTCACCAGGTTCAAGAATAAGACTACGTGAGTGGTCACAGAGTGGCAACTGTTACTCTAACCACAGACAAAATGGAAAACTGAGGCTGCCCTAGAAATTACAAGTTCTTAGTTATGGCTGTTTCCGATGGGAAGCATCTATAGAATCAGAGACAGGATCCTATCCTAAAATTGTCATGGGAAATACAGTGTCCACTTGAAAAGAAGCAAGGGTCCAGCTCTAAACATTACAGATGACCCCTCTATTGAGACAAACACAATAGGACACTTTGGTTCCAAATCCTTCCTCACTTCTAGCAGGAACATCAATCTGAATTTGAATGCTATAGCTGAGGCCCACATCTTTTAAAAGGTTTTCTGATTTGGTTTGGACAGGCATCCAAATCCCAAACGATCTGAACCTCTGGGATATGCCCAATTAAGTTGGAAATATTTATAGCAGGACTTCCTGAAAAATCTTGGTGCTTTCTTATTCTTAGTAGGTCAAGGAAACACAGGACTGAGTATTCTAACAATTCCATCCCACTGACAACTGCGAATTCATCGGTCCAAGTAAAAGACAAAAAAAAAAAAAAAAAGGAAGATTCTGTCTGTATGATCTCAAATCTCATCAGAAGTTTCTGCTGGCTTTTGCTTTGAGTACATGAGTAAAAACTTATTATTTCATCCCAACAGACTTGTACACTATGTTAACAGTCAGTTAGTGTTGGAGTGCTTCCCTCTGAATTCACATGTGCATGTAAATAATTCCAATAATTTCCCTGGACACAAATTCCAGCTAATGATTTGTTTCTAGCTATAATATTTGTGCACACTCCTTCCCCAACATGCTGTTTCAGTGATATAAGACTTTTTTTTTTAATCTTCTTGCAAACTGATAATGAAAATAAATTCCCAGGTTAAAATAATAAGAAAAAAAGTCCCAAATTTTCTCATGAGAATTCCCATTTAAAACAGTTCTCTCTACCTGAAAAGGTATAAACATGCATCTATCTGACTGTGCCAAAATCTATTCAGCATTCAGTGTGTCATTTGTTCCTGACAGGGCTGTTCTACAAAGAAAGAAAGTTATTTTGTCCAATCATTCACAGTCCTGGCTTCTCAGATTTCAGTGTCCCCCAGACTGCTGGAGGCCAAAGCCTGAACTTACTGGTAAACCTTTTAAAAGATAATTTACCCTGTATTTGCATTTAGATGTTAAACTGAAGTGCTGGCCACAGCTCCTAAGAGTATTTGCCATCTTTGTATAGCTGATGTGTGACAAAACATCCTCTTTTATACTGCTCTTTAACATTTGCTAAAATTTTTCTCATTTACTGGATGAAGCTTAAAGAGAACAATTCATTCATTTTAGGACATAGCTTCTTATAAAATGCTGGTTCTCTAGATAGGAAAACTAAGCTTAAATGTTGGCTTTGAGATTGACAGTCCAAAATGACAACACTTGCAAAAAGATTACTTATGCACCTATGTGCTCTAGCTCCACTGGAATAAAATATGATCAGGAGGGTTATTTTCATGATATACTGCATTAATAATCAATTTTTATATAATCTGTTCTTCTACTCAAAAAAATAGAACCTTTCAGAAAAGGCAAAACACCATTGTTTAATGAAAAATATATAATAACTAGGTTGGTGAATGTTGTATGTGAAATTTCAACAGAAACCATAAATTATTTTAAATGCCCAATAAAAATGTTCAATCAAAAGCTCATTTTAAGATACATTGTTAATGAACTGTATGAAATGATGCTTAATCAAAACCCGACACCCTACAAGAGAGAGAGATTCCACAGGACCTCAGGAGCACTATTGTTCTGAACAAAAGATAACAATAGAACAGGGTAATTAATAGTCTGCACTCCCGTGGCTTTCTCCAGGGAATTCCAATTTCTAAACGAGCTCTATTGTTTTTCAAGAAAGCAGAAATTATGTTGTATGATACTGTTAATGCCTTGAGTTTGATCAGACATTAAGACATCATTTTTCAGGAAGGATTTGGTTGCTCCAGAGTATTGATCATTCTCCTGTTTAAAGTTATTGTGTGAAAAGGAGAAGAGACTTTTCTTGTAAAAGGTCATTTTGCAAAAAGATTGCAGTGTCCTTATCTTGTCTGTCTGTAGTTTTTAAACTGCATAAAACAAGTTAAAGAAAACATCTAGGAAGAACTCTTCATCACAGTGATATTAGTAAGAGGTTAAGTGTGGATATATTGATATGCATAACAGATTTTCATATTTGGTTCCCTTTCAATTGGCACCCTATAATGAGTATGTCATATTCATCATATATAAATTTCTAAATTTTCCTAGCCAAAGATAGAAAATACTACTCTTCCCAGCAGAGCAGAAGAGGGGGGTAAAGTACTACAAGGACAACGTACTGAAATACTCAAGTCTTCCTAATTACTGGCAGCATTACTGTTGTAAATAGTTTCAAATTCATTTCTGTGCATATTTTTTCTCCTCTTAAATCTTCATTCCTTGGAACAACTTGGAAACATTAATTTTCTACAAATGCAATTTTTCAAAACAGTCATAAGCTGCTATTATTATTAATCACGATATTCATGTTAGTACAAAAATGGATTTACTGAAGAGCAGAGGAAGACGTAGCCCCCCTCCCCTCCTTTTCATTACAGCCTCCTACTCTGAGATACGTTCCTGCTTGCTCAGCCTGGAACGCTTAGCACTAGAAAAAACACAAACATACTATCAACCAACAATGCCTGAAAAATATTAATGCTTTGAAAGTTATGGTTCCTAATAGGAAAGTCAAGTTTCTATACTGGAATTGTGCTCCCCTGAGACCACCGGCAGGTGATCAGGTTCCAGGGAGAAGATGGGCTGTGCATTTGTAGCACACTGGCAATGCCATGGCTGCTCTTCACATGTGCACTTGTTCCTCCTTCACCTGCTGACACAGCACATCCACAGTCACTGACAAGAGACCAACCAATGCACCACAAATTGCTGCTGCTTCATCCCTGGCAACATATCTGCATCCTTAAGCACTTTTGAGAAGTTGTCCCACTCTCCTGTAAGTGGAGCAACTGCATTTGGTGGGGTGGGAAGTGAGAAAGTCACCTTCTACTGGTGACTTCCAAGTCTGCCACAGTGTTAAGAAAACACATGTAAGAGAAATGGATTTATATTAAAGACGGTTAGATGTGAAATGTTCCTTCTATGAAAAGAACTATTTAATGCATTTTGTGCTGGACTGCAGACAGCTGTACCGAAATGAGCAAAACAGGCTGAGCAGGGAGGCTGCGAAGGGTATTGTATGGCTGCACAGGACAGCTTTTCGTGTGCCTTGGTGTATGTGTCTCAGTGCAAAGAAATAGTTCAGATTATTAGGTTTAGAAACGTGCATTTGGATGTTGATTTTTCTGACAGAGGCCTTACTATGTCAGCGGTACATAAGATGTATTACATTGGGAGCAGTGGCCTTATTTTTGTTGTTTTCAGCAGCAGGAGCAGCACTTTGGGTCCCCTTTAAGAAGACGCCATTGTCGGGCTGACACAGACAGAGGAGTTGCTTCTTCCACCCGCTGCAGACATAGCCTGGGTCCAGCCCAAAACTCAGTCCCTGCAGGGAAAGGGGCTGGCTGGCTCCTCAGCTGCTGTAATGTGCACGTCAGCAGCTCTTCACTGCCAGAAGGGTTGCTCCTTCTGGCCTTCAGGGTCTTTATTCCACAGTCAAATGCAGGCAAATGAAGTAAAACTATGTGGAAATTCAGGAAAAGCAGATTTAGTCACAGAATCACTGTGTTCATCAATCTTTGTGTGTTTTCTGAAAAAACTCACAACGTTTTTTTCTTTACTTTTGCTCCTTATAAATGAATGTATGTACACAGAGAACTGTGAAGAAATTAGATATGCAGCCAAGATAACATGCAAAAAAATCCCGGAATGTGACAAGGGATATCTCTCATATCTCAAAGCTGTCCTTTAACAAGACCATTTTTTTGCTCTATCTAACTATCAGTTCCAACCCTTTTCCTCAAATTTCTACACAGTAAATATGATCCTATTGCTATCTTTATTCCTTAAATATCTAATACAATGGCTTTTTATATTTTTTAGGCAATGTTCTTCCCAAGTAATAATTTAAATGGATTTTTTTTTCTTTTCTGCAGTGAATGACACTATACTTTTTCTTATTTTTAATTTCAGATATGAAGCTCCTTCCTCTTCCATTTTTAAAACTTTACTTATGATTTCTTTTTCATACCTTGCAGCACCTTATAAAATATAAAATAAAAAAAAACGTAATGAAACATTCAGAGGTTTCTTCTCCTTGTGGGTTTTAGAAGATGCAACATTGCGCTGAACTTCCAGCCTGCATTTTATTACATCCAAGAAGGTGCAAAGAATAACAATAAACACCTGCCTGCACTTGTAAGCTGACAAATAGAACGTGCTCAAAGGTTCTCTCACCTCCATTTCGAGTCTCAACTTGATGCCTCCAAGGCAGAGATGAGGGCATTATAGTATGTTGTCATTCTTTTTTTTTTCCATGTGGAGGTTCCCCAATCATTAATTTAAATATACAGTGTTCACACAGTCTTGACTTATTGTTGAAGCAAACAAAAAACTCTTGCTCTCTTGCATTCTCACCAGAATGGTTTGCTGCTGCCACTGTAGCCCCAACTAACAGTGCTCACTTTTGGTTGATTTTGGTTTTCTTTTAAGGAAAAAATTATGGTTTAGTGTCTGTGGTTGTCTGGGCCTCTGTGTTGATTTCACAGCATATTTTCCCACCTGTCTTGTTCCACTCCCTTTTTCCTGCCCATCAAGATATTCATTACAACATTCTTTCTCTTAGTCATATGCATTTCTGCTAGGTTACATGAGCTACTCCCGCCAACCAGGAAACTAAGTGAGATAACATCAGAAATCTCTGGTTCTAAGCAGTTCTATCCCTCTTCCTCGATTGCTTGAGATGGCTATTTAGGACCAGCTGCTGCTTAGAAGTATGCCTGCACAGACAAAACAAAATCTAACACTGAGCACATATGTACATGATGCTGGAAGTACCACCAGGGCACCACTCTCCACAGAAGAGATGGGTCTGAAAATGAAGGACTGAGAGTCAGTTCTGAGAGTACAGCACTTCTGTGGCAAATGGAGAGTTTATGGATGTTTGAAGAGTGATGCTCTAGTAGGTTGTTGGATTCAAAAGCGAAAAGGGCAAATGGTATTTGTTAGTCTTTGTTGAGGTATAGAAAGGTATTTAGATGTGTAGATTAGCTGAAGAGAAAAATAATATATTATTAATAGGCTTTTTAAAGACGGTGTGCTATTAAAAGGCCTAATATAGACCATGGCAGGGGGTTCGGAAGGAAATTATCTCTAAGGTCCCCTCCAATTCAAATCATCCTGTGATTCTGTGGTTGTTTATTATTGTCATCCCACAGGTAATCCTTATGGTTGAAAACAAAAGTCTCTGTAAGAGTGTAAGATTTGAATGTACCTAGAAAATACTTAGAGATATAATTAATGTTTCAAGGTCAGGTTTGGACTTTTACTGATATATATGAAATATTTGTCACAACGGAAAAGTCTCTTGAAAGTTCATTAGTTGATCATGAACTACACTGCACTCAAAATAAATCAAGGCTCAAATGCACCGGATTTAAATATGTCACTGTTAAAACACACAAAATTACACGAAAATCCAAGCCTAAACAGAAGACAATGTGTTTCTGCAGATTAAAAAAAAAAAAATCTATGCCAAAAGTGAGCAGACTAAACATGTATACAAAACGAAGAAGAAATAGGAAGTGTGTGAAAATACAAAACACAGATGAATCTCTAAAAAAAGACTGGGAAATTTGAAATATGTGGATCTAAGAGTTAATGCAGTGGACTCAGGGTCACAGAACAGAAGGGATGATGCAGTGGACATACAGTGCTGTATGAATAGAAATAAGAGAAGGTTCAGCTATAATAGCACTGCATAGACACAAAGGTTACCAGCATGGAGAAATGACACCAGGGTAAATATTAGTTGATATTTAGTGCACATGATGTTTTAATATCCATAAAGATATTTGAACAGGTAAAGCTATTCAAGCTTACCACAGTCATTGTCTAAAAACCAGATTCATTTTGCAGATTAGTCATAAATGTTCAAAATGTGTGTATGCATTAAAGCAGATAAAATATTTACAATTCGAAATTGCAGATACAATGTTCCACTACTGCTTGCTTTCAAACCATGCTTGAATCTTAAATTGATCGTGTAGATATTAAGACTGGGAACTATCTGACTTATAGTGCTACCAGCTTTAAGCCAGAAGATGTGATGGAAGGATACAGAGATTCATTTCATAAAGCCCAGCAGTTTCCTGGGGAATAGAAGATTAAAGTGAATCCTCCACTACGAGCACCATGAAATATCCCCCTTGTACTTAAACAGATTGGCTAGCAAGACTCTTTGAGACTAAAAAAAAGTACAAAAGGTCCATGCCAAAACCATAAAAAGGCATTCATGGGAGATCTGTAACTGCTTCTAAGTCTATGATCAAGAATACGTCTAAATGACTCTATCTGATTGTATATACATTTATATATGCAATTTAGGCCATACTAAATATTTCAAATGATGGATGTAAATACAGCTCTAGTTTATTGTTCTATGTATTACATCCTCTTAAATCTTACTGCTTGTCTGCATTGAGTCTATAAATTTCCCTTGTCTGCAATGCACTTTCCACAGGACACCACATCTCAAGACAGTCAGTTGTGGCAAAACCACCCCTTTCTTTCCACTCCTGCCATGGTAGCACACCTTTCCTCATCAGAAGAAAACACCATCTACACCCTCATTTTACCCCAAGAGCCTACACACATTTAGCCATCATTTTCCTTTATGATGGTTTAACCAGGCTAGGCTCTTCAAAGCTCTTGCATTTTTTACAGACTCAAACTTTGCCATACAATATAACACTTGTCACCATTGCTAAATGAAAATCCTGCAGCAGGATTCTAGCCTTATGTAAGTGAAACCAGAAATCACAAATACAAAGTTACTCAGTGCTAAAAGCAATACTCCCAAGCATAAGGGCTTGGGAGTAAGTGGGTCCAAGAGGACCAGTCAGTAATTGATACACACAAATCTCTAATTTTTAGGAAAACATGATGTCCACCAAACAAATATGCCCAGGAAATTTCAGCTGCACTTCCATCAGCAAAGTTATACCTGAGTTTTGACTAAAGCCTCATGAAATTTTGCAAGGCAATGTCCAGTCTCCAGAGAATAATATTATGACTATGGAAATACAGCAATGGAGAGAAACTCAGATTCAGGAATGGATATGCCAACTGCTGGCACCTGAAACAGACTATGGCCAATCATCATCATACAGAGAAGTCGCTTGAGGTGGGTAATGAATGCAATATAACTAAGGGTTTCATCCAAGCCAGACATCAGTTATGTTCATTTCTAGATATATTATTTGAGTGCTAATCTAAATAAATTCTCTGAACATTGCATTTCCAAACAGGAATTCTTTCTCAAATCTGTGTTAGTTCCAAACAAAACAGTGATGGATAACAAAATGAACTATATACGTGAAAGACTGCTTAGTCCATGATCAATGAAAGGTCATGTAATCTTTTATGTTGTATGTAAAATAAGAAAGAAGTCCCAAAATGTACTCTTCTTACAAATAAATTAATATCTTTGCCAGTCTGTATATATTACCTGGAAATACCAACATTAAATTGCCTACTGTGAATTTTCTTTGGACTGGGAACAGAAGAATACTTTACAAACTTAAATTAGTAGCTTATTGTAATCCATGTACTTCAGATTACCTTTCATGAATCTTTATCTTCAGATTAGAAAAGATTTGCCTCAGTCTAAATTCTTCTGTTGCAGTCCACAGAGAAACTAAAAGATACGGGAAATATCTGTTGCCATTTAGTGTTGCTTGTACTCTGAAACCACCTTAAGGCTTGAATATATGAATATTTGCTCTGAAGCCGACATAGAATGTTCCTACTGAAAGGCAAAATGTAGTGCACTGGAATATTAGCAGAGCACTGTCTAAAACCCACCTTATTTCTAAATTCAAAGGGATTTGCTCTGTCAGGCAGGCACTGAGCTCCTGAGGCAATGATAATTTGGACCCACCATGGCGAGGAGAACAGCAGTGGCTGTAGGTAGGTAGGGGTGCAGTATTTGGGGAATCACTAGATGGTGGTATGGCTGACACCCCTATACCACCATCAGTTCTGCTTTAGCCATGATGTAGGACCCCTCCTTTCAGAAGCAGTGTATATTATTAGTAAAACCTTCCTATCATAACCTTTCTGACTATAAATTATTTCTTATCCATAGTTAATACCCCAGGCTAGATATAAATTTTAAAATCTAAGTCTAGACTCCCCAGCCTTTCTTCTGGAGCTCCAGCAGACGGGGCGGTGCCGACTGCTCCTCTTCCAGGCTTTGCATCCTTGGAGATACCAAATTCCCCTAAGACTCTGTCATGATTTAACCTCAGCCAGCAAATAAGCCCCACACAGCAGATCTCTCACTCCCTCTTGGTGGGATAGGGGAGAGTACAGGAAAAGCAAAAGTGAGAAAACTTGGGAATCTAGATAGAGACAGTTTAATAGGTAAAGTTGTAAAATCAAGCAAAGCAAAACAAGGAATTCATTTACCATTTCCCATGGACAGGCCGGTTTTCAGCCATCCCCAGGAAAGCGGCACCCCATCACACATAATGGTTACTGGGGGAGACAAATCCATCACTCTGAACAGCCCTCGCCCCCACCTCTTCCTTCTTTTTCTACCAACTTCATATGCTGAGCATGACTCCATATGGTCTGGAATCAGCTGGGGTCAGCTGTCCTGGCTGTGGCGGGGTGGGTGAGATGCAGAAAAGGCCTTGAGACTTGGTGTACACCCTACTCAGCAGTAACAAAAACATCTCTGTATTGTCACCACTGTTACCAGCACAAATCCGAAACACAACCCCATACCAGCTACTGCGAAAAAAACCCAACTTTCTCCCCGCCAAAATCAGCACAGACTCTAATCCGAAAGGTCTTCTCACTTCCAACCATTTTTGAGTCCAGATGTGGTTCAGAAAACAGTGATGCATATAGCTGGGTGTGTGGGAGCTGCTTGTCTGCTTGTCCGCTCCAGACAAGGCAACATAGCTTATGAAAGGCCAACAGTCTGAAACTGGAGCAGTGACTGAGGAGGAGGGGATATCTTTGGTTAGGGAGGTGATGGAGAGCTGCAGCAATACGGGAATCTCCAGTAGAAGCTCAGAAGATGGTGCCCAACTGCTGGCCCAGAGGCATGAGGGCCTGAGAAGCTCCTTGCTGGCTGTGGTGCACAACTCTTCACTTAGGCAAGCTTCACCTTATGTACAATTCCTGCTACTGCAGCAACCAGTCAGAGACGTCTGCCCATGCCCTGGATTTCACTGTGGGGATTCGCTTCTTTACCATTCAACTGCACCAAAAACTTTCTTTGTTCGAAGCTGGTTGTGTCTTCATTGTTTCTGTTGGTCTGGACAGGTACAGAGAATTAAAAGAGTGGAATGTAATGTACTGGTTTTTAAAAACATATTTATGATGTCTTTCGGTATACTTTAATAAAAAGTTCTACATCAGAAGACCATGCTTTGCTTTTCATTCCTTTCACAAGCCTGAGAACTTGCTGCACTCCTTGCAATGAAGGCAAGGAGGATGAGTCTTCCTGCTTCTGCTACTGCAATTCCAAAGTAACATGTTGGTTTTAACCCTTCATCAACAGGCCAAGCATGAAATATGCTGTGAGGAAACAATGCTTCTGGCAATGTTATTTATAAATATGCTAAATGTGTCTTTAGAATGGTTTTTTTCCCAGTTCTTTACCATTGTTTCAAAAGCTCTCGCCTTGATTATTACCACAGAAATGCACATGCTTACCTTGAATATCTCATTATGAACTTTTGCACAAAGACCTTCAGGAGTCTGAAAGGAAAAAAAAAAATCTGTTATTCGAAATAATCTCATCTCAGTAGACAGTTTTCCTGTAGACAGTCTGGGTGCAGGGTGAGCGTTTTGCAGGTGCATTCTTGCTGACCTTGGATGTAGCAAATAGGTGTAAATGACATTCAGGCCCCTCTGCTGCTGTCATTATGGGCTCTTTGTTATACTGCAGGAGTCACATTAGCATTACACTGAGAGTACAGTACTGCAGGTGAAAGAGAAAACTGAACCTCATGGATATTACAGTATAACAGCTTTGGCTCAGACTCCTGAGGCATTGAGCCAAGCGATAACAAAATGTAAGTTAAATTAAATACAAAACCCCCTCCTACATTAGCATTAAGGATTTGACTTACACTCCTAAGGAAAAAATGTTTTGAGTTAGTTCTGTTTCTGCCTGAATTTGGAATTAAAGCAATACAGACATTTTAAACTTTTAAAAAATGGACAATTACTTTGCTTGGTTTTGTATTATGTTTGGGTTTAATTCTGCTTTGGGTAGTTTACAAACCTAGTATATACTAGATTTTGGGTTTAAATCTTTATATGTTTGATCAGAATAATTTTTTTTCAGACAGGAAAAATTAAGGGCACAATCTATTATTGTAATCAAATTTAGTAGACTGAAGCAGGTGATGACAACTCGGGAATATACATGAAAAAAAAAGAAATTGTCAAAAACACGAGAAGAGTTTAAGCTGGAATATGGTTTCCAAAATAACTTCTTCACAGAGTTGTTCAGCTTGTGTTAATTTCCAGAACTGCATGCATCCATTGTAGGTTCACATTTTTTGCAGTAAGAAATACAATTTTCTAATTGATGGAGTCTTGCTTAATTAATTAGTAAAGTCTAAAAAATCAGCTTATGTTTTAAAAACCAGAGAAGGCAAATTGTTAAGAATATACAAATTCCCCTAAAAAAAAAAAAATGGAGGGTCTTAGATGAGCAAACAACACAGTCTCAGGCTTGTTGCAAAACTGAACTGTATATTTGATCTGCCATTCCTTTTTAACCATAGTTGCATGTATATAGCACAAGTAATCTAGATAGCAACGTATGACTTGGACTATAAAAAAAGAGGCTGATAAGAAGTTTCTCCTCTCCTTCAAAAGACAGAAGAAAGAAAATACCAAAAGCTACATAGTAGTCTATTCTGGTGGCAGGGAAGGAGCAGGATTTTAAGTCATTTGTCATCCACAGGCATGGAAAAAATAAAGCAGAATGTGATCAAATTATAATTCTAAACTTGATTTTTCAAAAAATTTCTTTTTTGAATAGTTCCTTTTCTTATTAATTACCAGATCTTGTGAACCATCATATGTCAGAGAAACGAGTCAGACAAGATGTTTGCTTATGATTAAAGTGCTGAAGAAACATTGAAATAACGTCCCAGTTCAATAAAACTTAATAAAAATGAAAATAGAATACATGTCCTGACAACAAATAATGTGAGCATGCCTGAAATATATAAGGCAGGAGTCAAAAAGGACACTGAAAAACCTGCTGATAGTCTGAATGGCCCTCACATAGTGAAATGTTTACCTATCCACCTCTCTTCTGGAAATTTATGTATATGAAACCTATGGGAAATGATCTTAGCCTAAATTGAAATTGTTGCATCCACAGGGAGACAAAAGTGCCCATGGGGCTTCCTTTGTTTATTTCTTATTAATTGAATTCAAAGTAGAAATGAAAGAGGCTGGCATTTATTAAAACAAAAAAAAATATATTAACATGAAGACATATAAATTTCAAAACAAAATCAATTTTTTATTGATATTGAATAATAACATCACAATATTTTATGTCTTCAAAACTGAGGTATGAAAAGGAAGATTTCTGTCTCAGTATTTTTACTGTTTAATTTGCTTTTGCTCACTGTCAAAAATTCTCAGAAAAAAATAGTCCTTTCTAACCAACACTTCTTTCTCCAACTGATCTTGGCTCTCTCTTTTTTTTTTTTTTTTTTTTTTTTTTTTTTTTTTTTTTTTTTTTTTTTTTTTTTTTTTTTTTTTTTTTTTTTTTTTTTTTTTTTTTTTTTTTTTTTTTTTTTTTTTTTTTTTTAATTGGGACCGACCAGCAGACAATAAAATAAAAGTCAATAAACAGGTCAGCTTCTATCCAGCCCTCTGGGCATTCCTGCTTTTGTCTGGAAACACCCTAAACCTCCAGTCATACGAAAAATGTTCTGGCAAAAAATAATGATGACAAGTTATGAAAAAAGATTGAAGAAGTGCTAAGAGAGTTTGAAAAACAATCTTTGTCCTTGCAATAAAAAATTGCAGATTGGTGACTGTGAAATGAAAAGGCAGCAGGTCTTTTTTGTGTACCATGCACAACGAGAGACAGAATCAAGCATCTGAGATGGAAACCTTCCTGGTGCTGCCTTGGGCTCATTGCCCATGGCCACATTCTCATGCAGGGGAGAGCCCATGGGCAATCCATGGGGTTTTGTCCATTTTTATAAATGCTAGCCTTTCAACCTCCAGGTGGACCCGATCACCACTGCAGCATGTGGTCCAAATACACATTGAAGGTAAAGTTGCATTGACATTTCACAATAATTGGCAAAAGCTCCCATGTCCAGGGAATTGATGGTATTCTTAGGTGAGCTCATGTTTCCAGCTGGTTCATGTTCCTAGTCTGGCTCAAAGTTCCTCTGACATGCCCTAGGACAGGTTTTAGATGCTTTCCTGGATTTAGTGTCCTTGTGCCACAGTTGCTGCTGTCCTTGTTCATGCTGATTAGTGTGTGGGACAAGTCCATCCGCTGCGCGCTGAGTCACCACATTAATCAGTGATTTGCTGCCTCTTGTCTCCTCCCGGCAAAGAGGCTGGAAACACACTTGGTATTCTTGAAACTGGGATCCAAGATGTGAACAGGATGTGAAGCTAGTCATACTCTGAGTACCCCAATACATTAGTCTCTTTAGAGCATCAGCTGCCTATGAAGATCCCTTTTTCACCCACTTGCTTACAGTGAGACAGCACTGATGTCTCACTGATGTAATTCCTCTAGAGCCAGATGAGATGCACTGTTTGGCTGAAGCAAGCTTCTTGATTGCCAGCTGATTGACAAGAGCGCAAATCCCAAATAGACCTTCTCTGTACTCACATCCTCTTCTCTCCCTCTGTGAGTCCAAGCAATGAAATAGTTTAGGGAGGCAGTTAAGGAAAGCTTTTTGTCTTGAGCAGGACTTTTTACCCTTTTATACAGTAATAATAAAATTGTTTATTCAAATCAAGGAAGGGACAGACAATTCCTAAAATAAAATAGAGGCATCATTGAATTTGAAGTACGGTATACAAAGACACTTGCTCTGAACAAGTAGAGTAGGTTGCAGGTTTCCTCCAAAAAAGACAGTAGATGCAGACTGGGGAGCTGCTGGGCAATCGGGTTTGAGGACCCTCTCAGGCATCATGTGTGAGCTGCAGGGGGAAGCTTGGGGTAGAAATATGTCTTTGCACAGGCAGAGCAACATCAGTGTGGAGTCACTCATTCCTCTTCTAGCCTGCACAGATGGTTCCCCAATCAATACATCCTTAATTGAAGGAGAGGCTTTGAGTAGCTTCGTCTAAAAGCTTTGGACTGGCCCAGGAGGTTGTTCAGCCGTGTCACATCTCTAGGCTTTCTCACCATGGTCAGCAGTTACTCCTGTAGGATACAACATGCCAAGCACAATCAGTTAAACTAACCATGAGGACTTCTGAGTGACGATCAAGCTCTTTCCACATTTTCTTCCAGCAGTAACAGCAATCCTGCCAAGAGGAGGTGGATTAGCTGTATTGACTTCAAGTTGCTGCTGCTGAATTATTATTTCTCCAGGAGGCTTCTGAGAGTTGAAAGATGGAGAAGAGATCTAACCTCCAAACAAATTGAAGAAGAACTTGTTGCTGATGGGAACAGCAGGAGAGACAAGATTAGGAGCAAAGTGCTGACCTGGGGACGAGTTGAGCACATCTTGCTTTCTTGAAAGGTTCTGAATTTGCCGGAGTTGTATGTGACCATATCAAAAAAAATGGACCTTGCAGACTTTGGCAGAAATGGTGCTAAACCAATCCTAATACAATTCTCCTAATAGACTACTGTGTAATTGCCTGTTTCCTTCTTATTGGGAAACATTCACACCGCCCCAGGCGAACACTGTCAGAAGCCCACTCCAGTTCAAGCTGTCCATCAAGGCAGACTGGCCCTCCTGGCTCAGTTTCAACAGCCTCTAGTCCTGTATTCATTTGCAATAGGAGAGAATAAGGTTTAGCAAAATAAGGGTGATGGCAGTAGCTCTGGTAATCCTTCCCTAACCAATGGTAAACCTGTATGAAAATGATAGCCCTTGTAGGCACAGGCCAGAGTGTTAAAGCTTAGTGCTTGGTGAACACTAGATTGTAGGAATTCAAATTAAAAAGGGCTGGAAAATCTTCATTACCATCATAACTAAGCAGTAGGAGGGTCTTAGCTGATCACTTCCTACCTCAGCTTGCCTGAAGCCCTCTTTAAGGAAACAGGTGTTTTTAACTGCATGATGGGTCTGATGAATTAGAGAATTCCTATCTTTCAATGAAGATTTCAGGGCAACTACGTACATTATTTTGGTGCATTGTTTGTGCCAGATCTTGTATATTTCCATCAGTTCATCAGAAATTCAGCTCAAGTCCTGCAGGAGGCAGGGCCTTCTGACACATGGGAAGTTACTTTCATATGATGATCATTTAAAGTTCATGCAGAAGAACAGAATACAACCTGTGTAACACAGAGAGAAAATGGGGTTGAGGCAGAAAATCCAGATTTGCCACTAAGGTAAATGATGAACACTTTACTGAAACCCTCTAAAACAAAGGCAGCTTTAAAAATTCAGATCACAAAGCCACACCCAACCTCTGAACAATAGTTTCCATCCTCTGAACAATGAGCCACTGTCACCCTCTCATCATACCCAAAGGAGAATAGAGGAAAGGCGAGTTCTGGTTGCAAAGCAGTGCCTTCATTTGCTTAGATATTCCCAATATGGAGAGAGAGGGCAGGTTTGCTATATGTCAGTATATTAATTTCTTTATCTTTCAAGACAGCCTGGAAGCAGAAATGTCAGTTTACTGATTCGTACAGACACTAACTAAATAACAATTATAAGGCTTTGTGGATTTAAGCTAGAGGATACAGCTATTAAAGGAAATATTCAAAATGTATCTGGAGGGATTGTACGGACTAGCTGTACATGGGAAGGTTGTTATGCATAAATAGTATTTCTCTTAGAATATAAGCCATTCTCATGGCTTATAGCTGAATCAACATTCCAGTCATAGTGACTAATCTGACCGTGCCAAGTCAAGTGGTCCATCTGACCTGTGGCTCAAGAACTGAGCACCAATAAAACCAAGAGCTACAGCCACTGAGTAAGGGAATTCACGGTCCAGGTCTCTTCTGTCACTCACCCTGATAATGAAAACACTTCTACAGAGAGAAACATTCCTGCCTATCAGGATGAATTTAAAACCTTGCATCCCTGTAGAGCAGCTGAAGTTTTGTTTGCAGCAGAGATAAGTGAGTGGCTGTGGTTTTAACCTAGGTGAAAAATAATAGCAAATTTTCACTGCAGCCTCAGGTAGGCATTTTAGGCTGCCAGTGAGGTGCAACACCCCAGTTCAATCTCTCCTGCCATTCCCTTGCCACTTGTCAGCCACGTTTGATAAAGCACACTAGAGCACACAGGCACATCCTGCCTTCAGTCATGCCCTTACAGCTCAGTGTGCAGCTACATCCCATTACCTGGTCAGCAGAACATTGCAACTTGGAAATCAGCAGCTCTTTTTATATACCTATTGGCTGTGCACAAGTTCTCTGAGCCTCACAGCCATGCATGGTGGGACTGGTCAGCACTGTGTCAACAGATACCCAGCAGAGCCGGAGAGATTTCAGCTTGGCAGAATGAGCTGGCAGGACAAAATCACTCAATTCTGGCACAGGGAGAATTTGGGGTGAAGGTCTGATTGATGCTCTTTGCACAAACTCAAGCAGAGTCTTATGCCTTTATAGGTCCTCTGCATGATTTTAGATCTGATAAAAGTTGAACTGGGAATTCAGCAGAGGAAAAATTCGTCTGTATCCAGAGGACCTGTATGAGGTTGAGTGCCTTATGTGCCAGAATACGGCTTCAGTGAGACTTAGAGGTACACTGGCCTTTTCCAAACACTCTGCCCAGGGAGGAATTTCTCCCTAAATGAAAAACAGCTCTACAGCAAGTAAAACCTTCTAGAAATATCTTGTATGACCAATATATCACATGGTACATCATGTACTGCATTTCTCCCCCAGGTAATCTGCCTGAACAAAGACTCACTTTTGTCCTCAAGTTCTTTTGCCTCCTTGTATCACTCATTCCTCAGCAATGCCCTCCATGCTGAGGGGACGCCATGAAGCCTTGTTGTATTGTGCAACATTGTCAAAAAAATTTATGATCCAGTATTTTGGTTTTTGAAAGGCTGCTCCTCCCCTTTCTGCTTTAGCAAAGAATTTACTCTGGTCAAGGTCATGTGAATTTCACCGGGGGGGGATACCTGACTGACAGTCTACCTGAGTGTGCCCCAGAGATGTATTACCTTTCAAAATACACGACAACAAGGTATTAAACCCATACTCAGCCTACAGCTTTCTTAATTCCAGGTTTGACTAGGTTTGCACGCTATTCAGACAGAACTTTGGTGGTTGATTAAAAAAAAAAATAAATTGATACGTTAGAATAAAAGCATGAATCCATATCAATCACTCACAGAGGTTTATACACAGATAGGTGTGTGGGAAAACTGGAAGAACTCAATCACAACTGATGTGGAGAAGAAATGACTGGCTATATTGACAATGAAGGATAATAACTATAGAGATACATGGCAGGAAGACTTACAAAAGGAAGCCTCAGAACTAGTGACATAATTTGAATGAGAAATGTCTCAGGAAAACTTAAATGTCATTGCTGTTCAGGTTGTCAACAGTAATTCTGTCATTTAGGTAAATGCTCCATTATTTTATTACAAGCCTTTAATTACGGTTCTTGCATTCTAAATATGTTTTGTTCTCTGAAGCTCAACGTTGAAGTGACCCATTATTTATTAAAGGTAAAATGGCAGCATAATAGCATGCTAGCCCGAAAAATCTTCTTAGTACTGTGATACATTCATGGAGTTAATGCTGGACAGCCATGCACAGCACTTCAGAAATACGTCAGGGCTGTTGTTTGGTTTGTCTCTTTGTGTTTGTCACATCTTCAAACAAGTATGAAGTCCAGCCTTCTTCCATACATCAAGGACCTGACAATGTGGTTTTAAAGATTGTGGAAAACTGACTAAAAACCAATGAGAATCTGTTCCATTAATCTGCCAGGATGGGTTCATGGCAGGGCCCCTAGCCCTCCAGAAGTTAGATTTTACGGAGGGATTGCAATCAGTGTGTTTTTCAAAAGGAGGGCTTCACATCTTGCCAAGTACTTCTTAAAGAGAGATTGCATCGGATAGATTCCCAGCCCAGGATTCCTTAAGGACATTAATTCTTGAGTCTATTTGATAACTGACAGCTGAACTGTGAACTTTGGGTTTTTTGCACCGTCTGTGAGACTGTGCTTCCAAACCCCCAGACAATGCAGTGGAAAAAAACTGGAAAATGCAGTTATACCTCAGTTCCATCACATGACTTGTCTGTTCTTGACCCCAAGTTCACATTCAACTTAACTAAGAAAATGAAACAGATATATAACAAGGGAAATGGGCCTGGGGGAGGGGAGCAATAATGGCCACATGCTGCAATACAGAGAAGAACTGGAGCAAAGTATTAACACGTGAAAATCACAATTCAAGGCAGAAATAAATCAAATAGGCTGCAAAGACTGCAGTGTATCCAAGGTACTTTCTGTGAGGTAGAGAAAAGAGGCCATCCAGGGATTTGCAAAAGGGACAGGTTTCAGCTCTAGAAAAAAAAAAAATTCTATTGAACAAGTAACAAATATCACCCTCTGATCTAATTTTCTTACTTTGCAGTTTTTTTCTTGACCTGCTGCAATTTTACAATGAGCTCTACAACTTTGTTTGAAACAAACTGACTCATCAAATGATGCACTTTTACTGCTATTTACACAACAGTAACAGTCTTATCTAAAGTACAATAGTTCACTGAAATACCTGAATTTATAAAGACAGGCAAAGCTACCCAAGATAGATGCATAGCCTCATCTTGAGGGTCCATACCAAAACCTGCATAGTGCACTAAATCGTTAATAGACTTGGTATGTGTTTTCCATCCAAAGTACGAAGCATTCATCCCTTACTGGATTTATTTATGTCAAGATTGCAGATAAGACTGCTTCTGGCTTCAAGAAACCTCAGCATGAAACACAGGATTTAGACTGGAAAGAGGAGAGATGTCAGGCAGAAAAGAACCTGACTTTGGTAATAAAACTACCTTTGCAGAGAGGAAGTGGTAAAGTGGTGAGACGAACTGCATTGAAAGAGTAGAAAGAGGTGGCATGAGATGATTTAAAAAACACACTTAAACCCCTCCAGAATTTGTTCCCCACCCATTAACTTGCCTTTTTCCTTCAATTTCAACAAGATCTTTGAACCACCATAAACCCTTGAAACTTCATCTAACTCAATGTTTTAAAAAGGAAGAGGTTAACACCACCATCAGGAGCCGAGGAGTAGTTGTGGATAGGTCTGTGCAAGCTTTAAATGCACAGCTCTCCTACAGCACCTCTGCCTTACCTATAATACCCTTTGTGCCAAGTCCAGGGGCTCGAAGCTCTGAGTGAAGTAGAAGGAAACTAAATCACAAGAGTCTTTTGTGATACGAGGAAATCTTCTTTGGAGACTGTTTTTCAGTGACAACCCAAATACTGTATAAGACTGAGCATAATTCCTGAGCGTAGCTCTGCCCTATATATCTCAGGCTGTTTTGTTCAGTGCTCGGTACCAGGCAGACATTTCGAGAGTGCATGAGCAGAAATAGGAACAGAATTGAGTAGTTAATGGGAAGCATTTGTTATTGCCTAATTGCATCAAATATATCAGTATTTAAGGAAGTAAATTATAAATATAACAGACAGTCATGGATTTGTTCAAGGTTGAGCACAGTCCTGCAGTCAAAGATTAAATAGCCATTATCTGCCATGATTCATCATTGCGAACCTGTGGGTATAACGGCAACCAAGGAATTTTTGGCTGGGGAGAGAATTCGTAACATATGACAACTCAGTGGATTTCAAGTTACTTTAAATGTCTTTTTTCTTTAAATATAGACCATCTGTGTGAATATCTACTCATTGTTCCATAAGGGTCGACTATTAGCCCTTTACAATTATTCTTCCAGCCTGTGGGACTCAATGATGCCTTTTTTCTTCCACATTTTGAGACAGTTCTCAGGTGACCACTTACAGAGAAACCTGCTGTGGTGAACAACCACAAAACTTAATTTCTCATACAGAGTTGAAATAGACAGATGAAAAAAGCAGGCTAACACGTGCAGGTTTTTCACACGATGATGATAACAGCCCACATAAATGGGACTTGTAATAATAAATTACTTGTAATTTGACCAGGAAGGTTTTTACAGAAAATCAAATACACTACTGATATAAACGATAGACCGTAATATCTTTGTTCTTCAGAGAAGTAAGTGACTCCTAAAAGCTGGGTCCTGAAAGCAACAATATTATTCCTTGCTTGGAAAAATGTTGTTCTATGAAATGTTGCTACCCCAAATGCTGTGAGTGGCTACACTTCTTGTTCGATTTCATGAAGGACCTCTCTTAAAAAGGCAAGATACATAAAGAAGAGTAACAAAAATTATATTGGAGATGAAAAACAAATTACATTTAGACTTCTAAAATACCTTAAAATAAAACCAAGCAGAGGTCATAACAAAGTAAATACTTTTCATTACCTGAATGAAACTCAACCCGTCACTCTTGAACTGACACCATTAAAAAGCTGTATTAAGGAGCTTCACACAAGGTGTAATATAATAAGTCACTTTAGGACATCATGAAAAGATGAAACCAGTTTCGAATGTATAATAGTACTACTGCAGTCTTTAGTCTAAGTTCGCTATTTTGTACTTTATCATTACTGGTTATTAAATCATTATGTGTCACTTTCATAAAAAAAAAATAAATCATAAAACAGGAGGCAACCTTCAAGCCTAGGAGGTTATGGCTGTGGCTATTGTGAAAGACGGAGTTTTCAGCAGTTTCAACAATCCCATAAAACTGCTATTAGAGTACCCAAATTTAACATGACCATCACAGATTGCAGAAAGCAGATGAGGCCTTTTTTCATCTTCTTCTACAAGCTGAAGAGTTGATGAGCCATGTGCTTTTAATACTACTAAGGTTATCAGATTATACTCCTGTGGGAGAAAAAAAGTTAGAGCAAAGATGAATCTAAATAAGTGACAAAAACTAATGCAGAATAGGAGGAAGCAAAATGAGCTAGAGACTTTTCACAAACTCTGCATGGGCATGAACATCTTCTCAGATGTTCGTGCTGACTTCTGAAAGGCATGTTTTTCTCCTCACAAGGTGGCCTGAAAATATTGGTCTGTACAGAACAAAAAGGCCATTATATTCTGTATTAAACAAATCCTGCACTGTTCTGGTAGACTTGATCATTGCATACTTCTATGTCCTTTGGAGGAATTATGCTATAAGCTCTCATTTTCCTGGCACTCCAGGAAGTGTCTCCTCCATTTGTGCACTAAGTTACTTCAAAGGAAACTACTGTGTAAAAGCCTAACAAAAGCAGCAAAACTCATTTTGATGTGCTCTTGATGTGCAGTGGGCCCGGACACAAGTTCTCACAATCATTCCAGTGTAAAGAAAGAAATCAGTCCCATGTCTTCCTTTTTATTACATATTAAACCTCAGCTACCAAAACTGTGATCAGAAAAAGAAGCAATGATCAATGCTGCTATGTGTCTCTGATAGGAAGAGGCCACTGATAGATTCATTTGGAAAGAAGAAAAAAACACAGAAACATTATTTTCAGTCAGGTAAAATCACCTTCTGCAGTATTAAAAAAATTGATATTAGATGCCATTGTACAGAACAGGAAAATATTCACCAGGTGCTCACATTGAAATTTGTGCTAGCATTGCTGTTTAATTACCTGCAGTGAATTAAAGGATCAAAGTCCTGAGGAAGCGAAAATAAGTTCTCTTGTGCTTTAAAATTATGGATTTTACTAAACCGTGCTGAAATATTCAACTTCATTCCCTCTGCAAGTTAACAAACAAGGCAAAAGCTACCTCTCAAAGGCACTTGTTCTCTAGTATGAAATTAGTTTTCATTTACCCTAATTTGTTCTGTTTGCTAAGAATTACTGGAGCTATTAAAGCTCAGACTTGAATTTTAAGATCAAATTACTTTCTTATGAATTTTTCTGTAAAATAATCTCACACACCACTGGCATCTTCCTTCACCAACATCTACATATCCCCTGTTCATCTCAGGAGTGGCAAGCTGCCTATACTGTCTGTAATTATATCCATTTTATAGTAGTCTGGAGAGTTCATATAACCTTCCTGGTGGCTGGGCCACCCCAAGCCTTGGTCTCAACTTTCAAGTTGAGAAAATAAACAGAGAAGTAAATTTTTTTTTTTTTAATTCAAACTTTCCATAGGAATTTTGTTTATATCTTTGTGCTCCTTGGCAGTAACAGATCTTGGGAGAGCAGTTTTTAGTGGCCCCTGTGACCACGAGGCTGATTGCTCTCATCTCCCTCAGGAAAGCATTTGCCTCCTCACCCTCAGATTCATCAGGACTTCTCCAATTGTATGCGCATAAATAAAAAAATTCACGCACCACATACTGTCCTGAAATACTGAAGATTAACTACCAAAAGTAACTGAGCAATTATAGACAAAATGCAGGTCATATTTCTTGATACACTGATGACCAAATGCAAAATGTAACATCTCCCAAGGATGTTTTTTTAGGGTAGTTAATTTATATAATATCTGCTTCCCAGATAGATTAATGGCAACATTAGAAATATTTTTCAAAAACAAGGCATAGTCTTCTCCTGAAGCTAGACATCCTGAAATGAGAGGCATTTAAACTTCTTTTAACAAAGAGAATCTGCTAAAGGCCTCAGGTATTTTGTTTATTCAAATCATTTCAGATAAACCTTTTAATGTCACAAGCAAGATATTCACTGCTCTTGACCAAGAAGCTGACACAGATGGTCAACGTCTCCTTATGAATCAAGAAAGCTCATTTCTGACATCAGAACGGGACATGGGAGCTGGTGCTGGGTTTTTGCTTTACCTAAATGTGAGCAGGGAAGACCTAGGCAGGTTTTGATTGCAAAAAACAAGCTATCAGATAATAACTGGAATGGAAGCCCCACAAAGAGATTCAGTCAATTAATTCATAGGGTCTTTAAATAGTATGATCTAAAACAAGTGCCCTCACCACACATGCATCGATATCAAACCACTCACACACAGAGGGATAACAAAGATGTGAAGGTAATCTCCTGAATTCCCAGAAAAGAAAAGCCAGAGAGCGCGATAGAAACATCACAGACAAGAAAGCTCAAATCTGATCTCAAAATGAACATGAAAAAACAGCATCACAAACAACCAGGATGTCAAATCAAAGGATTTTACTATTGTACTGTGCCATTGGAGAAAACAGATGACTTTGCAATACCTATGGGAACAGATAAGCATTAATGACAGCATGGGAAAGATGAAAGAGATTAACTAGCTATTCTGGCAATGTGTCCTTCTTGCCTTGACCTACAGTGAAATGCAATACAACTTAATTTTTTGCATAAAACACTTAACATGTCTCATAAAATGCTTTATAGGGAGTGTCAGCCAAGGTAGAGGAAGACTACAGAGAAATGCAATCCCCAGGGAAAGTCCTAAGTAGTTGAGATAAATGTTTGCACTATTTCCTGTTCTCCCTTCTCTACCCACATCTCCTGCAAAATATGCAGATTTTTCTTCATGTTTTCTACCCCTCTGTGCCTGCTTTCATACTTTAATGTCACAAGCTAATGTGAGGCACCATGTATTTATTACCTTTATTTACTTAACATACAAAACTTATTCTTCTGTTTGCTGCTGAGTTGAGTTTACAGAAGAAAGAAAACCACATCCCCTGCATCTGGCAACCTCCCACATTTTATGTGACTCTGGTAAATTCAGTGTTTAAATATTCTCAAAATAAAGGGAGATTTATTCTGCAAGTGGAATTCTTACAACAAATTGTCTTTGGTATCTCTTCTTAAATCAGGATCCAGCAAATAGACATACTTGATTACTCCTGAGGAGCATCATCTAGGTGTTTACTGTAAACTGTCCAGTACTGAAAGGTTTGGATAAGTCTGCATTTCAAATATATAAATTTGTACCCAGAGTCTGAAATGTATGTTACTTCTAGATGATGGAAATTATTTGTTATAGCGCTTTGGGGTTTTTCTTGGTTTGGTTTGGTTTGGTTTGGTTTGGTTTGGTTTGGTTTGGTTTGGTTTTGCGAACTCAAAATGAATAAAAAATCATACTGGGCATCTTTGCATTTAGAAAAACACTTTACTTTTACCAGAGGCATATGTTTACACGTGCTATGTAAAAACAAAAGTAAAACTCCCAAAAGTCGAAACCACACTCCCAGACATTTAGACTTTCTACTTCTGATGATTCTTAAAACTGGAGGGAGAAAGGGAAAAATTGGTGTGGAAAATGTGAGGAAGACAGAGTGCTTTTTTGCTGAGAGGCCGTAGATAAATAACAGGACACAGGTCAAACTGCCTCACCTTCCCAAGTCCCTGTGGTGAGACTGTGGAGGATGGGACCCAAGGGAGGTGGACACCATCAGGACGAACAGAAACCTGAATCTATGTTGGTGTTAGAGCCCCATGGAACGAACTACAGGAAGTTTTCACTTTTATGAGATCTAAGAGCAATTTTACAGTTGGGTTTAGAGGCAGCAGGTGCGTGTGAAACTAATAAAGGAGATAACAAAGTCATTGGTTAGCACTGAGACGTGCAGTGCATCTATAGTGCCAAGTCCATCCTGTTAGCAGTGGCCCTAACTCTGATGTCAGAGGAGCTGTGCATGCAGATGCCAAGACTGACTTGGGCCCGTTTACACCTATCAAACATGCCAAGAGACACCAGGTGAAGTGGAAAAATAAGGAGGAATGAGTGACAGGAATAGCGACAAGCTGCCATAAAAAGTAGCCAAGGAAGGAGCAAAAGCCACAAATCAAGCAATGTGTTGAAATGAGCAAGAGGGTAATGGGCCAAGGCAAGGTACAGGCATCATTGTGGTCTGTGGTGTCAGGGTGCAGGGCATCAGCGAGTACAGCTGTGGGAGGTGTACCCGGGCAGAGGAACTCCACTGTTGCAGTGTTGGAAAGTCTTCCCCTGGAAAGAGAAGGGCTTTTTGCATCTGAAGTAGTTTAGTTTGGATGCAGCATCCCTGGGATGAGATCACCCTCCAAGCAGCTGTGGAGTTTGGGTTAGAATTTCTAGAAATCAAGTTCCATTAGAAAAGGAATGAAAACAGTCCACAGCATGAGCAAGGATTAACCTAAAGACAGCATACTTTTTGTGCAGCTGCCCATCACCAGCCATGAGAGAGATTTACCTGAAATCCCAGTTTTGACAGATACCAGCCATGAAGGTCCCTCTGGAACAAGATCTCTCCGCTTGCTGGTCATAGTTTTGGGATGTAGGTGGCCTATAATCCACAGCATTGAGCTCATGTAAAGCAGCTTCTTGTAAAATGGGCTCCAGTGGCTGGAGGCAGAGGGAGAGAAAAGGTTTTTATGTTTGCACTCCTTCCATCTAAACAGGACTTTGCAGCAAAAAAATACAGGAACCCGACCAAGGACCAAAGATACTTCTCCTTTTCAGGGCTGCGTATTTTGCTAATCCTATCTGCTTACCTTCCTTGCATTGAGTGGGGCAGGATAGCCTTCTATGTGGGACAGGATGTGTCCAAGAATTATAGACTTTGGCTAGTTGTTTAATTAGTCGGGTCATCCAGTGATCTCACAGCACCGACTGGGGGAATTGAGTCAAAGAACTTCCACAGTGGGTTGCAGAGCACTGATTATTATACTGTAAACAAGAACTGAGCACCATGTGTGTGATGAACGCTAGAGTATTAAATGCATTCCTCCGCTTTAGGCTCAGAGTTTTTTCAAGGATCGTGTTCTGAAAAAAAACACCTTTGCAATGTCTACTAGAGATGCTAATGTTGCATAATTTTGAGATTTTGTGACTTCTGCATTGTTTTATTGGAAAATAAAACCTTCCCTCAGCCACTAATGAGAATGAAATATTTATATTTAATAGAGTTTAAGTGGTAGTGGAGAAAAACTGTGTCTTAAATTGAGACTTCAGCTCCTAATTGGTCCCCTCAAACTGGATGAAACCATTTATATGCTGAAGAAAGTTGCTGCAGTACCTAGCCATCCATGTAACCCTCCATCTCTATTTTGTTTATGTGAATTATAATGGAGATTTACAGGAATCTGTGGTCTGCAGAATATCGTTGTTTAAAATATAATTGCTATGTATCAGCAGGAGTTCTCCTCTGAAGAGCCCTGAACAGCCAATGCAAATAAATATTCTGGATGGTACTTTCTTTTCCATCTGACAAATTATTGTCCTGCTTGGGTGCATGAAACAGGATGGAGCAAGGCAGATTGGGAGGTATTTTCTGAGGCAGCAGAAATCAGCTAGCCAATTTAGTTATCATATAACTATTTTAAAACACAAGTATTAAATCTCCTATGACTTAACTTTTTGGTGATGAGATGTATGTAAAACAAGTTTTATACTGACAGTGCTACAATGTTTTTCGTGTCTGCTGGGAAAATAAATAGAAAGAGGGGAAAAAAGGAGGGTTGACAGAGATGACTCATTGCAGAGGTTACTTTTATTTCTCACTTCATGTGGCCTCTGAGGACTTGTTTAATCAATAACAGTATCTCATTTAATCACAATATTCCATTCTTTTTAATAATAACAGGTAGGTCCCCAAAAAGTACCAGGAAAAGAAGCTTGTTAAAGAGGTCAGCCTTGAGTTCTGCTACACTTTCTGAATATAGGTCTCCTTCCTAATGATTCTCAAATGGTAGCCATCTGATAAGGAAGAATACGTATGTGACTGCAAGAAACAAGTAAGTTTCCCATGTATATTTATATATATATGTATATATATGTAAATATGTGTGTATACGTATGTCTAAATTGTAAAATAACATGATTTCTCCTTTACCTGACGAATTTTGACACATTAGTCTTTGTGGTGGGCTCCTTGAAAGTGAACAGTTCTAGTTCAGAGCTTCAGATAACCTTGTCTTTACCAAGCTTTCTTGTTCTCACAGTGGTCTGTTTGAAGTCTCTCATTTTACTAAAAAATTGCTTCAGAGGTAGAAGGTCACATTGGTTTTTCTTTCTTACTCTCCAGTCACAGGCTGCTTTACTGTAGTAACAAGGTTAAGTCACTGGAAGTAAATATAAGAGCAGAATGTTATCTATTTGTGGAAAAATAAAGATTCTTTTAGATTTGCTATACTGACCATCAGGGCTTGCACACCAGCACTCTTGAAATGACATCAGATCCTATTTTATGTATTTGTCAGTGCTTCTCTGCAAAAGACATGTTCAGCCTGAACACTTAAACTCACTGGAGACTGTTGTAGAGGAGATTGATTAGAACCTCAAGATAGACTTTGTACTACTCATAACTCCTACAAAACAGGAAGGCTGTAGGTCTTTTAAGCCCACAATGAACCCACTAAGGAGATTAGGTTTTCACTTTTCAGATACCCCTGAGTATGGTATCAAAATGTTTCACTACCCCAAAAAACCCTGGTGGTCAAGCTGTGATTTACAGAGGCAGTAACTTAAAATTTTCACTCACAGATTTGGAGTGCAAAACCATGGATTTGTGCCCAAGGAACAGTTCAGGCATATTTAAACAAATTTACAAGAAAATTATATTTCCCTTGAAATTTTTGATTGTCTTTATAATTTTGCCAAGGATTGATAACTTTTTGTAATTCTAATAATTAAAGATGTTAAATTTTTTTCTCAATTTGAACGTTATCTCCATTACAAAGATGTTCTAGAGAGAGCTAAAAGACAGATCTGGGGTAGAATGCAAATGCCTAAGAGCATCTGTTTATTAATTTTTTAATTGCCCAGCAAGATGCTTTATTGATAGGGTCACCTATAGGTCTTTTGTTACATCTGTCAGCTCTACGCAGACACATCATATACAGAAAGGGTAAAAAATGATAATAGGTGTCTGTGTTAGGATCCAGAACAATTCTCTGGATCACCAGAAAGTTTTTTTTCTAGAAGTAAATTTTTCTTTTTGATTTAAAGCACCTCTGCACACATTTCCCGAAGAAAACGGTGACAGAAGTAGACTAAAGGTAAAAACAAATTGCAAAGTTTTGACATTCGAAATGTTATTGCATGGCAAGCTTGCCCCATGCTAATCCCATCTCTCTAGTGCAGAAAATATGATGATGATGTAATTTGGATGAAAATTACCACATCATTTCAGATAAGTTCTTGAATAGAATACTATAGTGGAAGTAAAAATCTGGCTAAATAAAGTCCTTGGGTACATAACTGATCCCACTACAGAGAAACAGGACTGCTTGTGTGCTCCAAGATAAATGTATTCTTAAATGCTACAATAAGCTGAAGCCAAAGAAAATAGGTATAGAACAGAGACAAGAAAGACATGTTAGTGGGATTGCAGAGAAGAGGGAAAATCAGTGCAAGAATGTGAAAGCAAAAAATTTCAATCAATCAACAGGGATAAGGGTAGGGGAAAGAACCTGAAAATAGATTCTGGGAAAGAAAATTTGAGATGTTTTTGGTTACTTCTCAGTGATTCTTGTTATGGATGAACATTCAGGTTGAGAAAGTTTTCAGCAAGCAAAAGGGAGCATTTGCTGAAGATTAAATATGCACCAAGATTTATCAG
Organism: Empidonax traillii; assembly: GCF_003031625.1. Taxonomy (NCBI): domain Eukaryota; kingdom Metazoa; phylum Chordata; class Aves; order Passeriformes; family Tyrannidae; genus Empidonax; species Empidonax traillii. The sequence continues at coordinate 400,129 of NW_020955592.1, read as the reverse complement.
GGTTTTTTTGAGATATTTCATCATACAGGTTACATTTGCCCCATCAGTGAGCTGCAATACCATAAGGTCCATGAGCCCAAATAAAACAAGATGTCTCAAATAACTAAGAAACCAAGGTCCTCTGCCAAGGGAAAAAAAAAAAAAAAAGGATAAGACAAAGGCTAAGGAATGAGGCAAATTATAAATTTTATAGTAAATACACTTGTGAATTGCAAGCTGCTATGTTCACAGAAAGAAAATGATATGGATTTGTCAAGTCGCGTTTCACAGGAAACACTTCCTTCAGCTTATAGTTACAACTTCTAATGTGGTTTGTTCTGAGCATTACAGTTGAACCCACATGCTTCTCTGAGCCTGATGCAAGGGAAAATCCCACTGCCTTGGTCCTCATTGACACTATCAGGGAGCTGAATCATGCAAGAGGTGCACTCCCATGTGCTTCAATGGTAAAACTGAAATTCCTGTCTCTTTTCCCAGCTGACTTCCTCTCCGTCCCAGTTGTTAACCCATCTACCAATCATTCCTTGCAAGCAAATTCCTTCCAAGGCTTCTTTCTAAACCAGATACATTAAATGAATGCTTTTGGCATTCATGAACCAGTTAGAGGACAGGTAGCAAAGCAAGAGATGGAACACTGTATGGAGAAGAAAATTCAGATGAAAATGTGCCATATAGTCATGGTAGATCATTCAACCAGCTGGGCTAAATGTCAAAGTGACTGACACTTAACTCATGCAAAACTCCCACAGATTGGAATAAGAGCGATGCATAAATAGTGACTTCAGGATCAAGTCTGTTCCCGGGAGCTACTGAACACTTCACTGCAGTCCTGGAATACGCTTGTCAGCATCCAAAAATCTGCCCCAAATTCTAGCTGTGTTTTGCAGAGCACCAGAAGCTGTAAAAATCTTATTTTACCCCATCAGAACAAAATCTTTATTTTGTTTTTCTATAAAAATATATGTAAGTTTTTAATGGTTTTAAGGATAGTTTAACTGACAGAGAACAACAAATACAAATCACTTGGGGTTCTGTGTAATGAAAAAGAAAATATGCCCATGATGTGGTCAGCAAGAGGCTGAAATATTGTTGTCCAGATGTTGATTGCACCATCTGTAGCCATTTAATGTGCCTAAATCTACTTGTCCTCTTACTAGGAAACAGTGTGAATAACACAGGAAGCTTATACAGGTTTTCATCCTGTACTGCTCTCACCATAGTTAGCTCAGAATCAAAATCTTCTGGACTGACAAAAAGCCTATATTATTAAAGCAAATTAAAGCATTAGACACATTATGCACATTAAAGATAATTAAGTATTTGAGCACTATAACCTTGCAGTTTACATGAAGGCCATACGTAGTTGTTAGTAACTCTTCTTAACCTAATGCAACTCAAGGGTTTGGAACCTTTCCACACTGTTTCTAGGAGGACCCTCATATAGTATTTTTTGTTTCTGCAAAACTAGAAGAGTCTTTTGCCCTTTTTTTTTTTTTATGTTGTCAGAATTGCTTACCCAGTTTTTCAAAACAGAAACTTCGATAAAATTAATAAACATTATTACTCTATTCAAAGCTAAACAGCTTCTTTTATTTCAGGGATGGGCACCAACAGATTTCAACTCTTTCTGAAGTTAATTCCACCACCTGCCATACAGATCATTGTATTGTGCCATGGAAAATGAGGGAACACAAAGATAGAAAAGGTAAAAATTCATTTTCCACTGTTGTTCGTGTTCAGTGTGGCAAGTATCTCTGACATGTTACTTAGATGGAGCCTGTATCTACCCCAGAATAAACTGAACTACCACATATGATTCAGAACAGAAGGCAATAGTTTTAGTAAAACCATTTCTGCTTAGCTTCTGTGAGTGATAGAGAGAGGTGAGTTTCTCTTGTATAAACTGCAGAGTTACACAGTTTCAGTATCTTGCCAGTGCATGTTCATCACTGCTGGCTCCAGTGGAGCGCGCAGCCTCACCGGAGCAAAGCGTGGGGCTGTGTTTAACAGGTCGCTATAATTCTCTGGTCCATTGGTTCAACAAATGAATGCATGTTCATTGGTAGAAAAGTAATCTAGTTTTGTCAGAAATATCTATAGTCTGTCTTCTGCAGAACCTGCACCGTTATTGCATAACCCAGCACTTTTTTCTTCAAACTGTTTCATCTTTTCCTGTTTTTTGTGTTTGCTTTTTTTGTTGTTGTTGGGTTTTTTTTTTGATAACACTTCCCTGCTTATGTAGTGTCAGCCAACTGTATATTATTTTAGAATCTCAAAGTATAATCAAATGCTTCAGTGTTCATATGAACCTGGGTTGTTACTTTCTTCATAAGGGGTACAGCCTACTGAGGATTTTCTTCTGCTTTTCATAATTATTCCTTTTTGTTGGAGCTCCTTGTAAACATTTTGACAGCACCTCTCACTTCACACCTGGACGTTTCAGGAGCAGCAACCTGACATCTCTCTCTGTCTTCAGCTGAATAAAAATGTACAGTCAGTTTTCATGACCTCGCACAGAATTTCACGCAGAGCTGCCCAAAAGGAATTCATCAGCTTTTGAGTTTCACCCCAGCTTACATTGCTTCAAAGTAATTTCACTCTGATACCCTTTGCAGGTTTCAGTCATACTCACAAACTCCAGCTTGCCCCAGTCCCGGTCTCCCATAAAAGTGTCAGCAGGCAGGATGGCAGCCAGGGAATGCTGATGGTGTCGCAGTTCCAGGACAGACCAGAGCTCCACGTGCATCTGCAGCATAACCAGCCCTGGGCATGGGTTCTGCCATACCTGCAACATCCTTTGTACAGGAACCTTTGTTCCTTGTGAAAATATTTAGTGACTAGCTCAAAATCAGAGAGACAATAAATTAACATTTAAAATGTATGCTGAAACAAAGAAAAAAAATATTTATTTCTGTATTAGCATCTGTTTGCTTCACAAGCTAAGAAATGGAATTTCATTTAAAGAACAAAATAGTTTGTTTTAATTTGAATAAACATTTTCTTTTCTGTATCTTTCTTTAAGAAAATAATCATGGCTGTAACTAAGATATGCAGCTCTCGATTCAGAGATTGGCTGAACATTCGTGGAGAAAGATTTGTTTTCCAGTTTGCAATAGAGCAGCTGTTTAGCAGTGTGCAATGCTTTCTCTGCTAGGTCTTACAGCAGTGACATTACTTGTTACATTAATAGTGAGGAAGAAAGAAATGGTCTTGTGGTTGAGGCGCAGAAGCCGAGCACCTCAGTCCTACTCTCGGCCCCACCACAAATTTCCTGTGCACTCTGGGGCAAGTGACAAATCCTCTCTGCGCCTACATTTCTTCCTCTCTAAAGTCTGTCTGTGTTTTTATAGACATCTTTATCACTGTAGCTGGGGAAGACCTGCTCAGGGCGAGGAAAAAAAAATGCTCAGCTTCTTCAAGTATTAAGCCCCCCAGCTTTTACTTCAGCAGAGACACGTGGAGGCATAGTGCAAAATGCTCCGCAAACCTCCAGCCAGTGGAAGCTGGAGGCTCGAACAGCAGCCCAGCTTCTTCAGTTATGTAGAGGATGTGTACTTCCACCCAGCCGATGACATAAACTGTGGTGTCAGGAAGATAAGGACAGTCAATATTTCACAGCTGGTTGTTCTCTCAAATAGAGATGTAAAGAACAAGTCTTGAAAAGGTCACTGAGGCACAAATCTGAACAATTAAATCAACTTATAGGTTGCTGTTAAAATATTTTTATGTATTTAAAATTGATTATTTTTTAGTGGGGAAAAAAATATTTTCTCAGTATGTTCTTGAACAGCCCCAAAACTGAGATGATGGTAAATGTAGAAGTGCAATGCAATACAAGGTCTTAAATTTTAACTTGCACATCACAGGTTACTAAAAGGCTAAAAATATCCCTTTTCATTTTTCTATCCTTCTGAATTTAAAAAAAAAGATCGCATACGTGGGAAAACAAACTGAAATATTAAACTGAAACATTGCTTTTAGGAAAAAAAACTACTTTGAAATAAGAATTAAGTATAGAAAATCACTAGAGTAACCTGTTCTAATATTTTCTGTTGTTATCATGATGATTTTCAAACTTAAGGGATTCTGATATTGCACATAATCATTAAGTAAATATCTAGAGTTTTTGATCTGTAGCTGAAATAAATTCTGAGTGTTGTTTGGTGATGAGTATCATTACTTCCCAGATACTCAGTTGTCCTGATATGACCTTGAAAAGAAGCATCACAAAAATACATTGCAGATTTTATGAGGTCAGTTTCAATTATATCCAGTCTGTTACTTCTAACACACTTTCCTCTGAGTGCTGTATTATTTGAAAACACTACTTTATATTTCCAGTGATATTCTCCTGTTTTTTAATAAAATTCCTTTGAAAATGCCTATTTATCAATAGCAAGTGTAAGTCTGATTTTTGCCTTGGGAAACAATGATATTCCTGGAAGAACTACTCTGGGTAGCTAGAAAGATTAAAAACATAATTTAGTCTTACACAAACATGAAGTATGACTATAAAAACCTGCCCTTCTAGATATATGATTTGTTCTTTGATCAAAATTAAAACAAAGAGTAAAAATACTTAGCTAAAAGGTGTACTTTTCATCTTCTACTTGCTCTTTATAGCAGAAATCCACTTATCTTGGCTTTCTATATAAGGTATTTTACATCATCTAGAATTATGTCCGTGTGTGTATAAAGGTTGTGTCAGCATTTCCATTATAAAACCATATTTTAGGGGGTTTATAACTCAGTCATAAAAACTCACTCTGCACTGAAACTTGGCATACAAAATCCCAGGCTGGAATACTTTTTTATCGTTATAATTTTATAAAAATAAAAAATAATAATAAAAAAAAAAAATAAAAAAACCCAGACATGCCTGGCTGTTACTCAGTTTTCTAAATGACACATGAAAAGAGAAGAATTTCAGGTGGGGGTGAAGGACAGTGGCTGACTGGTGGCAATGTTGAAGGAATAGGGAATGGTACAACTTCAGCCTTTCCTAATTATTCCTTGAGTAGTGCACAGGATCCTATGGAAGGTATGACCACTGGCAAGCTACCCTCCTATACATGTATTCAAATTCAGCACTGTCATGTCAGGTGAGAAACACTCCCAGTCCAACATTTGGACGTCTCATAAAATGAGGAAGGTAGATAAAAGGTCAGGGAAAGGAGGAGCACCAAAAAAAAAAAAAAAAAAAAAAGGAATAAAATGTTTGCAATTAGGAGATTTGTTTAACTAAACACTTAGGAAGGTATACCTGCCCTCCAATTCTATAACTGGCAAGAAGTCTCAGAAAGGAGCTCAGGTAGCAGAGGGAAGGTGGTTATAGGTAAAAGTGATACCCTTCAGAAAGATCAAATCACATCCCAGAAAGGAGAAGCACATAAATTGTGACAAGTTAAATGTTAAACCTCAGGAAGGCATGCTAGTTTAGTGAGGAACAACTTATTAAAGGGACTCATTAAAGGAATAAAAGTTAATAATAAAATCTTTTTCAAATGTTTCAGGAGCAGGAAGTCTGTCAGAAAGTCAGTAGGGTGAATCCCAGATCTGAGAGAAGAAAAGTTCTTGGTGACAAAAAAACTCTCAGAAATGTTACATGAATTATTTGTAACTTGTCTTTGTAGAATCAGTCATGCAGGCTCCCAAACCAAAGCTGGACTTTGGGAGAAATGAATTGAAGGACCTGTCTCAAACTGGATCTATAGAAGTGTTTTTAAAATTTTGTAAAACTGAGAAGTGCTCTATTAAGAAAAATGATACCTATTGAAAAAAAAAAAAAAGTTGAAGGGACCAATTAAACTAAATTGCAAACCATAATGAGGAAATTATCACTTAAACCAACCTCTCCGTGTGCCAGTGTCCCTACAAGATCAGAGGATAAACTGACCTTTGCTTTGAGCCAGTATGGAGGATCTTATGGTCTATGTACTTATAAGTATTTTTTTCTTTAAATTATATACTTATATCTAATGCTTTGTTCCTTTTATGGAAGCTCAGTTTCTGGTGACCTAGATACTCCAGCTGCACAAGATTAGAGGTACTAATATAAAAAATGGATTTTTCTTCCCTAAATCTCCTTGCTAGAGCTTCCACCTAACATATACTGGACTGACTGTTTTCATCAGGAAGTGGCAAAAGAAGCCATTTGTTCACAATAGTATCCAGGAGACTAGTCTTGCACATTCCTGCTCCCTTTGCACCACTGAGCCCTGTGGTCTGGAGACAGTGGCCACCGTGCTGAGAGTCATGTTGCTGGGAGGTAGAAGTTTATGAATGTTACTTCAAAAATCCACCACTGAGCGAAGAGACCACTTTCATGACAATATTTTTGGCTCAGAGGAGGTTGGATCCAAGACCATCTGTGTTAAAAGGGATAAATCCATTAATTAACATCCTTAATCCTTTTGAGACAAATCCAATCTGAAGCTGACTATGAACATAGCCCTCAGGAGTGGCTTGCCCGCTGAGATCACCCAGGGATGCAGAGCTGTCTCCACCACCACAGGTGCTTTTGAAGAGGACTAACAGTCCTCTAGTAGCAGGGCATTAGTGCTGGGCTGTGCCCTCCCCCAGCCACTGGGCTGAAGGCTGTGCCATCGACTTCCCAAGATACTCCATAGGCACTCAGTTCTGGCTGTCCAGCCCTGCTACCCCATCTTTCTCCTACTGGATTATCATCTTGGAAAGGTCATTAGTCGCAGATGCAGACAGTTTAAAGTCCCGATGCCAGGTCACTACTAACAAAAACTTGCCTTTCTTTCTGAAAAAAGCCCAACATCTTAGCCATCTTTGTTCTTGTCATTTAGCTTTCTTCACTGTCAGACACTTAATTGGTCTTGATTGCTATAAACAACTGTTTGAAAGGTGGCAGCACTACAGCACAGTGTCACCCACACAGACAACATCCTGCCCATTAACTGCAGTTATTGTCACTCAGTAACAGCATCGGGACATCACACACTCTCCTGTTTCTACCACCTTCTGCAGAGGAAAACAAACTTTGCCTGTGTCCTTGATTATTCCTGTTTTAAAGCAATGTCTTACAATCTTCAGTATTAGCTTTGAATGTTGTCTTGGTTTCTCAGTTACACACTTGTTAGAGCTTACTTCTCTAGAGGGGATAGGTGGGGATCTCATATATGGAGGCTGAATTCCAGTGCAAGACTGGACCTCACATCATTGATGCTTCAAGCTAGGAACCTTGCCTTTTTTTTGACTCTTTCCTATTTTTACTTTGTGAAAGACCTCATAAAACTACCGGTACTGAGAACAACCCATATGACTCCTTCATGAAAAAAAGGTTTGGTTTGGGTTTGGGTTTTTGCTCCCCCCCATCAAAACTGTGGGCAGTGTGCAAGACAGCATGATAATAGGCTCTGCTTCCCAGATGGTCTTGGTCGTGTCTATAATACACCCGCATTCCATTCCAGTGTGGATGCAGAGACAGAAACAGGGATCACCAGCTCTTAGACCCATTGAGCAAGTCCTGGATATTCATTGGTAGTAATCTCAGTTCTTTGTTCAGCATATCTTGAGAGGCAACATGGTTTTTTAATTAAGGTTCTGCATCTTCCAGTAACAATGTTGCTGACATTTATGAAGTGGTGTCCCTCCACAAAATTACTTTTCCAGAGTTTTCCAGTTATTAACCCAGGTTTTCATGACCATATCTGTTGTGCACTTAGGTGTGAGAAAACATATATTCCCCTCTGGTAGTGAGCAGAGAAAGTGTTCATTTTTCTACTCCTGTCAATTCACCTCTCAGGCAGACTGCATCACTACTTTCCATCCTTCAGGCCAGAGCAATAAGATCCAGATACAAAACATGCTTGTGTTAGGGAAGACAAGGAGTTAAAGAAAAAGAAGTTGAAAATGCTGCAAACTTCTGAAAGCTTCAGCTTTGCATTTGATGTTCAGCCTTACAATACTGCATATCATACTGCTGTTTTAGTACTAGCTGTGTTTTCTCCTGTCCGTCACAAGTATGTTATGAGGACAGTCAGCAAATACTGACACTGCACAAGTGTCACTGGGGCCAGCTCTAACCTGTGCTTATCCCATTGCTGATGCTGCTTTCTTGGTGACAAAAGTATACACAGTGAATTGGTGCTCAGGTGTTTCAAGAGATTCCTCTCAGACAAGGTAGGGAAACCTTGCCTGTGAGAGGGTACTGCTCTAAGAAAGCTCTACCTCTCCTTTCCCCTGTAGTCCCAGAATTGGGTTGGTTTTGGGGTGGGGGTATGGTGTTTCTCCCATACACACACACAAAATCATAGTTGTGCAGAGACTTGGTTATCATTACTGCACAGCTGGTGGTCACTAAAGCCTGAGAGCACTCTGTCTAGTTATGCTGCAGCTTCTGGGCTTTGTCTAAAACTCAGACAAAGCTGCATGTTCTCACTGCTGTCACAGCACTGAAACTTCCCAAGGCTTTGAGGAATGCTCCTCTTTCCCTGTAGCCTGCACGGGCCAGGCATCATGGAGGGCTTACTAGACCCGATGTCCTTCCCTGAAGTGATCTTGTAAGCAGTGTGAACCTAGATGATGAATCTTACGGATTGACAGATGATTTTTTTGGTTGCTCTGGGAAACTGAGACCATAGTCCAAACTGTGTGTTAGAGAACAGGCTGGCAGTGGACAGGTAAAAACAAAAGTCATCATGAGCCAGGCATTGTCTGTGGATGATCTACAGCAGATAAAATAAGAGATGTAAGGTGGGAAAATAGTAACACTAATAGGTCACCACAATTACTTAACGCAGACTGTGAAGCTTTCCACCTCATAATGAATAGGAGGTGAGAAGTGGACAACTGCACTCTCAAAAAGCAGTCAATGACAACCTGTAAGCAGGCAACAGAAAGCTTCCCACCTTCACACAGTCCAGAGCCCAGGGATCCTGACTCCTGAGCACCATAACCTGCACCTGAAAAAGCAAAGCTCTTCAAAGGCAAATATATTTAGGAACTATTTTATAGGTAATCTCTATTCAAGAGAGTTTCTCTTGATTTATACTACTTGAATTGCAGTCCTTGCTGTAGCATAGGGAATGAAAATGTTTGATTTTCTCATTATGTAAATTTATAAAGGAAGTTCTCTTGGTTTGAAGAAGGAAAGAATTAACCAATGTTGTAAATTATGTCGATTTCTGCTAATACTGGATTTATTTTCATGGACAGAACCTTATATTACTGTACCATTTTGAGCATAACGTAAGAAGAAAGCCTGCCTTTGCTTTTTTTTTCCACCCAGCTTGTTGTTTTCTGGTTTTTGGCAGGGAACAATCTGCACAGCTTCCAGATCACAAAGCAGAAGTAGCACTTCAACAAAAGAAGAAAAGTTGGATTGCTCATAGTGTTAAGTAGTTGGAAATCAGAGATTAAATATGGGGGGAAAATTTGAAATAAAGATTACTTCGAATAGTTATTTGCTTCATTTTTTCCACTGTGTCACACAAAAAAATACTTTTTAACTTCTCATCTGCTTTCTGTGTTTCCCTAAGGCCAGGTCTAGAATAGAAGCAGTTAGGTTCGTATTAGTATATGATACAAGGTAAAATGAATGTTTACAAGAACTCGCTACCCACCCTGAACAACATAATCACTAGCTATTGGAGTGCAAATTTCCTATAACAAATCCAGCAGTGGTGGGGCTTTTGTAGACATAGGTACATCACTCAGCCCCTCCTGGCACAGGCTGGTACAGCTATGTTGGAAAACACTGGTACTGTAGATATGGTTACATTGCTATTTGTGAGTTATTTCTTTCCTGTCAATCACCCCAGCATTAAGCAGGAAAGCCTCACAAACCTGAGTGAAAAAAGCTAGCAAGTATCATTTTAATTATAGGAAGGAAAGAAGAGTTTTAATCCTGCCCTAATATGTGGTAGAAATATAGTGAATTAAAGGCCAAAAGCAAAAATGTTGATGTATTTGTTAAATTGCAGCTCCTAATGCATGTGAAAAGAAGATTTCCACAGGAGGTGAGCAGTGCCCCAGGTACGGTCAATCTTAGTTATTCCAGGGAGGTCAGCTATGGGAATCCAAGTCAGATAGGAAAATGTGAAGTAAGTAATTGATTAATTGGTAGTACAGCTTCCACTGTATAGCAAATGATTAAATAGATTGATCTGCAAAAAAAAGTGAGTTTTGTGTTTTCTTGTGATAAATGCTTTCTCCATTGTGCTATCCAAGACATTGCTCTGTACATTCCCTTTGTGCTAGAAAAACCAAAAAAGTGCTTTTGCTGTCTGAAGAGTGTTGTCAATAATGATCAGAACAAGAGATGTAAAAGTCACAGTTAACTTGAGTTGAACATTTATAGAAACTTGTTGAATGAGATCAGTAATTGACTATTTCATAATGGTGTTATTGGGGTTTTTTTGAAGGCCATTGTCTTTCTTGTAAAATATGTGATGACATTAATTAAAAGCTAAAGCTGAAGCAAGAAATTAATCAAAAACTACTTATGTGCTAGAATGCCTGTCCAAAGCCTGAATTAGATAACAATAGCAGCTGTTTACTTTGCAAACAGAAACCAGTACAGCTCAATTGACTGTAAAACTAAATGTCAATCAAATCACACACTGAAGGCTGTGGGGAGCCTGAATGGAATATACATATATAAAAAATAAATATTACATACACCTCAAACCCATTTTAGCTATGATCTTGCTGCATTATCTCATTACTTGTATGTGGACATGTACATGCTGCATTGCATTAAATCAAAAGAGAAGGTCTAAAAGGAAAGGAAATTTATGACAGATTTAAGGAACCATGGTGGAGGATGTCATGGATTGCTAGAAAAGGAACAAGGAAGCACAATAATTTTAGTGCACAACCTTGTATGGCTTCATGTGTCCTGGAGACACTTGATTGTATCTAACACAGAAGCACAACTATGAGCTTCCAGCTGATGGGAATAAGAGGAGGGAAGAAGCTGGCAGCACGCAGAGAAGGCATAGAAAGGATGTTCTTTCTCCAAGGTAGAGATGTCCCAACAGTAGAACTCACCACTGGTTGCAAGAAAAAACTAAGTTTTTATTAGGAGGGACATAGATTGCCTTGGTTTTACCTTTCCAATTTGCTTTTCAGTAAGCAAATGTTTTTGTTCTCAAGGAAAGCCTTCCTTTACCCTTATCACTGCCATAAAAAATTCAGAGGAAAAGAGGTTTACTGATGTCATACCCGATTTGACCTGTATATTTTCTCTGTTGAAATACCAGAGATGGCAAGCTCCTAGAGCTGTGGGACTTCAGAGCTCAGATGAGAAGTAGGTGTAGGAGATCAGGTCCCTTGTCTGATACCCATAGGATGGACAAAAGGATAGAAAAACTTACTGGCCTCTTATTCATGACAGGTAAATTGGAAAAAGGTCATAGGACTTTCACTTTGGGATTAATTTATAGTGCACATTAAAGTATCTGCAGCTGTTACACGCTGAATTGGAACACATACCCATTTGCTCATACTGGGCCTTACATCAGACTATCATATGCAAATTATTTGTGTAACTACTTGAGATGCAGTCTTCCAATTCAGCATTTCTATGGAAATATATCAAATAATAAACGTATTTCAAGAAGATATGATCTAACTTTGGCAGCCTTCGTGTGTTCTGTGCAGTTCTCACAGCGGTGGGCTTCTGAGGAGGTGCCCCTTCTGGTCCTGCCCCAGGAGTGAGTCCACAAGCCTGCTCTGTAGCCAAGGGTGATGTGGAAATGGGTGAGTGCCAGGTTTTAACCAAGTCCAGCCAAAGTCAACATATACTGCAGAGGATAATTGCCTGTAACACCATTACACCGGAAACTAAAACCTGATTACTTTAAGATATGAAAACAGGACGGTGTTCCTAACTCCCATGAAATGTTCATCACTCACACAACAGTTACTGCCCGCTAACTTCAGCTTCTCAGATTTGCTGAAGAACATGTAAAGGTCAAAATAAACATCCAGGAGATATAAAATCCCATTTCCTTTTCAGTTGAACTACCTCCAAAGTACTAAAACATGAACATATGTTACAGTATTACTCACTACATAAAAATACATATGTTAGTAGATATACAGTATAGTTAAAACACAAAATTATACAATCTACATATACTTATATAAACCTCCAGCAACATCATCTATCAACACACTCAGTCAATCAAATCCTAGATATAAAAATATTTTCTTATTCTCTAACAGACACTAGAGAAAAAGTTACAGAACTTTCAAATGTCTTGAAAATTTCATTACATTCGTAAGTGACGGGATGTTTTTAAATCAAAATATACAGTGTTGCCACTTCCCATGATGTCAATGAATTCTCATTAGTTGACAGTTTCTAAAGTCTCAGCTCCTGAAACTCCAACTTCAGCTTTTTAAAAACAAAGGCTTTGTATTCATCCTAGAGAGAAACAGTTGATGTCAGTTTTGATACTAAGAATTCAATTACCAGAAATAAATAAAAGGAACTCAACTCACTATTTTGAAAATCTCACTCCTTACTCCAACAGTGAAGTTTATCATTAAATCCACATGAATCTTCTGATTCTTTTTTTCAGAGACATTTCCTTCCAAATTACTGTTGTTTAAGATAAAATCTAAAAAATGTTGGGGTATGTTTTAGCTACCTTTTTTTAATTATTTATTAGAAAGTAAAGTGAGTTTTCTAAGCCTACTTTCTCCTGTTGAAAGTTCCTTTAATTTTTGAAAAGGAAAGGAGAATTGAAGGCTCAAGTTTGGCAGAACTTACTGATTTTAAACCCTGAATAAAATTTTTTAAAAAATATTTTGTCATTGCCTCAGCCACAAGTAAGACTGCACTTACTTGTTCAGGATGCAGCAACTGAATACTATGGATTCCTAGAAACTAAGCATGTCACCTGGCAAACTCTTGGCACTGGCAAGGCAGTACATTGCTCAAAAATTGTTGCATTTAGTCAAAATCTTTTCCTCCATTTCACTATCCAAAAACTTTTCTATCACTTCATCTCTTCAAGGAAACATCTCCTGGTAAAGAAGCCTCAAAACACCACCTATGTACAAAAATCAGGTGTTATGCTCCCTACAGAAATGGCAGATACTGATTTTTCAATTTGTTGTTAGGCAGTGGAGAAAAACTTATATTTAGCTCATGTTTTGAGCTGGGTCTATACAGATCAAGCAGTTTAAGCTGAGGTTACAGGAATATTTTTTGTCAACTGACTGCATGGCAGCCCTGCCATTGACCCCCAAGCACAGAAGCTGGTTCCAAAAATTAGAAATTATGGCATGCAGAAGTTCTTTTTGTATTATTGGTCTCCCTGTGGTTTTCTTAGACTGGTTGACTTACCAGTAATCATAATTGCTGATGAAATACGGTGTAATCAGCAGATGTGATCAGTAGAGGAAGCTCTAGGAGAGCCTCAAACTTTCAAGCCAACACAGTGATCCAAAAGATTTTTCATTCTCCAGATTAAATTTACACTTCATATAAGCATCTAGGGAAACACCCACCTTCTAACAGCATTTAGCTAAATAATATTATAATCAAATTAACTAAGTCTGTGTGTCTAACATGAAAGCCCTACTACATTCATGGTCAATGGGTAACTACCCTGAGCACTTGCAAGTCTCATCTTTACTGTGCTGAGGGATGTTTGGTACTTCTCTGAAGTAAAAAACTCGTGTTTTTTCCTACTCAATTTCTGTTACTGAATAAACCGAAGAAAGTCAGTCAGCTTGTAGATGCTGCCAGTTTCCATCTTTCGAGCTCCTCGTTCGTTTATTGTTTGGTTCTCATTTACTTTCTTGGTCAGTTTTTAGACACTTGACAAATTTTGAGAGAACTTCAAAAAGAAACTCCTGAAGTCTTCTGTAAGTCTGTTCCTTGGGGTTTTTAAATAAAGAGTTAATAACAATAATAATAAAAAAGTGGAATATACACGAAGGCTTTTTTCCTGCAGTGAAGTGTTCCAATAACTACAGTGATTTTTATTTTTTTTTAACTAGTTTAAGCAGGATTATTACTTAGTTAATGCTTGATTACTTTTTTACACTGGAACGTGATTTAGAAAGTCAACACTCACCTTTGTCTGACCCTCTAAGGCCTACAGTTTACTATTCATAATGATGAGCAATAGCTTGAATATTTGTTGCTGCACAGATCTTTATCTTCTTGGACACAATAAACAATGTAAACCTTTCCCATTTATATGCCTGGTCATTTTTTCAATGTACTGAAGTGTTTGGATTTCCAGGGTCAGAAAATGATTAATCTTATTAAATGCTTGACAGAATAAACTAAGAAAAACATCTTTTGATAGTATAAAGAGAAGATAAAAGAATGAATTCTTATCATTGTAATGCTTTAGCTGCATGACTTCAAGGCTCTTAGGCTATCATAATATAATGTTTATTAGACGCCAAAACAAAGATTTCTCTCTTAAAGAAATATCAGGATATAATACAGAACAATCTCATAGATACATCCTATTAAAAAAGAAAGCACTATGTTTGCAAAATGCTAGGAACATGAAGAAAAAATAATTGTTTAAAGGCAGTAAAATGAGAAACTCCTTTCTGGGCAAGACACTCGTGGTGCCTAACATGCTAACAATAAAGATTTGCAGTGGAATGTATAACAAACCTGGGGGACTTTTATTGAAAAACGACCATGGGCAGCCATATTTTGGTTTTGGCTAAGCCTCAGACATCGTGTTTTGATTTAAAAGGAGAAAACCCAAACCACCTGTGGTTTTCATTTTTAATTCATGGCCCATAGGAATACAGGCTTTACACTTTCCAATTTTTCCTACCCATGTGCAGCCTGTTAATCAGAAAAATAATATTATAAAGCTATTCCTATCCATGTGTAGAATTTTAAAGAGACTAAAGTGAAAATACACAGAAGCCAACATCAGGATTGTCCATGAACACCCAGGAGGGATCTTGCAAGTCCAAACCACTGACCTGGGTGTCAATAGTTGCCCTTTCTAGACAGAGCACATGTCTAACAGCGCCAGCCTCTCCAACTTAAGTTATATGTTATTTTCTTTCCTTATTGAATAATACTGGAGATGAGTGAAATAACAGCACATCTAATGTGACCAGGAGAAAGACTTCTAGTTAATGCTTATTTTCTACAAGCATATAGAGTGGTTTTGAAGAGACCATGGACAACACACCTCCTTACTCAGTGACAATCCAGATAGCAAGATGAAGGCAATGGGACAGTACCCTGGAAAATAGAAAGGCGACTACAAAATAAAAAAGTATGCACACAGTCTCCA
This sequence comes from Empidonax traillii, assembly GCF_003031625.1. Lineage (NCBI taxonomy): Eukaryota > Metazoa > Chordata > Aves > Passeriformes > Tyrannidae > Empidonax > Empidonax traillii. The sequence goes on along the minus strand of NW_020955592.1, from coordinate 384,860 downwards.
GAGGAGTAAGGGTGAGACTGCAAATTAAAATGAGACCACCAACATTCTGAAACCTGGTAGCTCATGTGAGGGACCACTCACTTCACAGTTGTGCCTTATGTGATTATGCCTACAAAGATGCACCAAAACAGAAATATCCGGCAAGTGTTTTACCCTGTTTTGTTTTAAAGGGAAAAAGTATGTTTTATGTGCTAATCTACCACAGCAGACTTTCAAAGCCTTCACCCTTTGTCATGCAATGAAATGCTGACACACATTTCTTTTGTCTTAACCCACATCTAACTGGATCTCCAGCTGGCAGATGTTACTGGCAGCTCTCTTTGAGAAAATACACAGGGTGAAATACAGATGCCTTTGAAGATGGTGGGAGATTTGCCATGGACTTTAGTAGGTCCATATTTCACACACTTCCTTTTGATAAAGGCAGCAAACTAATAGAAATAATTCAGTTTTAAAGTCTCTGTCAATATATATGTACTTGTTTCCTTAGCTAAAGTCAGCTTTACCTTCTGTACTATAGCACTCCCACTACAAGCAGTTGAATTTATATATTGAAATAGTTGTATAGATACACACACACATGAATACTAAATAAGCATACATACAGTTTGCATTAAGCGTCTTTCAAATACAAAATACATTTAACTAAAATCCAGTTACTCAAGTTGTTACCTTTTCTTTTACAGTTAAACATTTTTTATACAAAATAGTCATCTTCTCCACAGAAATTAAGGATGAAATAGTTAAAGAGCTAGCATGTAAATGTATATAAGCCATTATATATATATAAAAAACTGAAAAACTCAATCTTTTGCACTGTCTCTCATATATATATGTGTATATATGTATATAAAATCCTATACATTTGATAGTAAAATACAAAAAAAAAAAAAAAAAAGTTCAAATAAAGCAATTTCTCTGTGAAAGTTTTAACAAAACAGAGAAGGACCACCATGGCAATCAGTGGTTTAATGAACAATTCTGTGGTTTATCACCTTAGCAGAATGTGACTAATATTCATGTTTGTTGGTGCAGATCCTTCTGTACAGTCTCTGTGATCTGCCTCTCGATGGCAATTTTCTGAAACCCTCCCAGAAGCAAATGAGAGAACCCAACCTAAACTTAATATTTAGACATTTTGTGACTCTGCCTGGATCACTCCTTCATTACTTAAGCAGACATATATCCATTGGACTTTCTACAGAGATTTTGTTCTAAGCTATGTAGCAGGATTGGACGCCTTGCACACACTTACATTTTTTAAGGTTTTCAATTTTCTTAACAATTTATAAGCTTTAAAATAATAAATAACATGATACACTGATATAACAACATAGCAAACATTTCTCCAAAAGTGCTTAGGACATGAAATATGACTGAACCCAGCAGATTTGTGAGATAGATAAATATTATCCAAGTCTCGTAAATGAGGAAGCCAAAACAAAAAATACTTGGCAAATGAAGTATAAGATTCTTAGTGCAGTGAGGAGGGAACACAGAAAACCCACTACGCTGGATATCAGGAAAACAGACTGGTCTCTTCAGGTATCTGCTTGGTTGAGTACCATGGGACAAAGCCCTGGAGAGAAGAAGGTCCCAAGAAAGTTGGCTGACGTTAAAGGATCACCTCCTCTAAGCTCAGAAGCAATGCATCCCAATGAAGAGAAAGTTGGGCAAAAATGCCAGGAGGTCTGTGTGGATGAACAAGGAGATCCTGGGCAAACTCAAACACAAAAAGGAAGCATACAGAGGGTGGAAATAGTGGCAGGAAGTCTGGCTGGAATACAGAGAGATTAACCAAGCAGCCAGGGATCAGGTTAGGAAAGCTAAAGCCTTGATAGAATTAAATTTTCTCAGCGACATCAAGGGCAACATGTAAAGCTTTCTGTACATGGGTAATAAAAGGAATATTAGGGAAAATGTGATCCCTCTCCAGAAGGAAACAAGACACCTGGTTACCTGGGATATGGAGAAGGCTGAGATACTTAATGAGTTTTTTGCCTTGGTCTTCACCAGACAGTGTTGGGAGAATGAAGAACTGCTCACTGTGAGAGAAGATTATCTAAGAGAGACTATCCAAGGAACCTGAAGGTTCACAGATTCATGGGGCTTGATGAGATGCATTCAGAGGTCCTGAGGGAACTGGCAGATGAAGTGACTGAGCCACTATCCATCATATTTGAGAAGTCATGTCAGTCTAGTGAAATTCTCACTGGCTGGAATAATGGAAAGATAACCCACATTTTTAAAAAGGGGAAAAAGGAAGACCAAGGGAAGTACAGGTTGCTCAGCCTCAGCTCAGTGACAGGTAAGATCTTGGAGAAGTTCCTCCTGGAAACTATTCTAAGGTACACAGAAAATAACGAGGAGCTTGGAGACAGACAACAAGGCTTCACTAAGGGCACATTTTGCCTAACAAATTTGATGGCCTTCTATGATAGAGTTACAGCAGTGGCAGATGAGGGAAGAGGAACTGATGTCATTTACCTGGACGTCTTCAAAGCATTTTTTCCTAGACACCGTCTTGCATGACATCCATGTCTCAAAACTAGAGACACATGGATTTGATGGATGGGCCACTCTTTGGATAAGGAATTAGCTAGATGTTCTCACTGAAAGACTGGCAGTCAGTGGCTCAGTTTCCAAGTGAGGTCCAGTGTTGAGTGGTGTTCCTCATGGATTTGTATGGGGACCAGTGTAGTTTAACATTTTTGTTGGAGGCACGGGCAGTGGGATTGAGTGCACCCTTGGTAAATTTGCCTACACCACCAAGCTGTGTGTTGCAGCTGACATTCTACAGAGAAGAGATACTGTCCAGAGGGATCTGGACAGGCTTGAGAGGTGGGCCCCTGTGAACCTCATGAAGTTCAATAAGACCAAATGCAAAATCCTGAATGTGGGCTGGGGCAATCCCAAGTGCAAATACAGGGTAGGCTGAGAATGGATTGAGAACAGCCCTGAGGAGATGGACTTGGGGGCATTGGCTTTTAAGAAGTTCAACATGACTCAGCAGTATGCAGTCATCCCCCAGAAAGTAACTATATCAAAAGCAGTGTGGCCAGGAGGTCGAGGGAGGTGATTCTCCCCCTCTGTTTCACTCTCATGAGACCTCACTGGGAGTACTGAATCCAGCTCTGGGGCCCCCAAAATAGGAAGTACATGGACCGGTTGGAGGTGCAGAGTGGGCTACGAAGATGATCAGAGGACTGGAACCCTTCTCCTATGAACACATGCTGAGAGAGTTGGAGTTGCTTGGCCTGGAGAAGATAGGGCTCCAGAGAGACATTATAGATCCTTCCAGTAGCTAAAAAGGGCCTTCAAGAGAGATGGAGAAGGACTTTTTACAAGGGCATATAGTGATAGTACAAGAGATAATGCTTTTAGACTCAAAGAGAATGTGGTTTTAGAGGAGGTATTAGGAGTAAATTCTTCACTTTGAAAGTGGTGAGGCACTGGCACAGGTTGTCCAGAGAAGTCACAGATTATTCTGATTTGGAAGGGACCCACAAGGATCGAGTTCAACTCCTAAGTGACTGGCTCATACAGGGATCGAACCCACAACCTTGGTGTTATTGGCACTCTGCTCTAATCAGCTGAGCTAAACTCATGTATGCCCCACCTCTGGAAGCTTTCAAGGCCGAGTTGGATGGGGCTTTGAGCAAACTGGTCTAATGAAAGGTGTCCCTGCTCATGAGAGGGGGATTGGAACTTAAAGGGAATGTATTTATATGTCCCATAGTAAACAGGTCTGCCAAAAGCTTGTTTCTTGACTGCATGTTGAGAAAAAAAAAAACACAGAAGAAGTAAAAATCAAACAAATTTTTGATTATTGAACAGTTACAGCTACCATAATTTCTGTGTCTTCTGGGGCAGGAAGGTAAAATAGGCAGTGCAGAATCCTGAGGCAGAAGAGTTTAAAGTTTGTTTGATTCAATGCAGAAAGTAATATTTAAAAGCTATTCATGCAGACAAGAAGAAAGTAACACATATACAGAGATACATTTATAAAACTGAAAAAATTTTGCAAGCATGCCTATACAATATAACTGAAAATCTCCATCATTTTTATCATGCTGACTTGCTTATATTCATGTGGTTTCAGTCTCACAGATGTTCTGGAGGCTAGGACATGTAATATGGCTCCATAGTTTTCTAACCACAGAATATCCAAAATATATAACCAGGAAATCACTTGCAGTCTGTGTGGGGTTTGGCAGATGGTATTTCTAAAAATGCAAATATCCAATATGGAGGCAGTGGAGAAGACGGATTTCACAAGGGAACAGTGTAACTCTTTATATGGAGTGTAAACTTTACACAGTATTCCAATATAGAACTGGTGAGCACTGTTAAAAAAGTTTCCAATGAATATTCATTTCAGTTTATAAACATATTCTCTTCAACTGTTTCAATGCCCTCTTTGTGTTTGCTTACTGTGCATGTTCTAGCTATTGCATTTACTGGCAAGAACGTTTGTAGAAACAGCAAATTTTAAGCAAGTATTAGAGAATATATATGGGTAATGAATTTTTCATATGGAAATATAGGTGCCGGCACCAGAAATTGCTTCCAAACAGGTATCCTCATCCACTCTAGATAGGAATGTATATGCTTTCCAAGATCAAAACCAGCTTAGATTTAATTTAGGTTGTCAAATGTTCACAACTACAGGCACTAGCAGTGGTCAGATGAGAGAAAAATTGGAAAGGAGCGAGTTTTCCTGGTATGGAACTTGCATGTAACAGAAGAAATTGGGATAGGGTTAGGTACTGGCTGGGCTGCATTCTGATTTCTGGTTTGATACCAGTCAACCTGCTGCAGTTACAAAAGGGGTACAGAGCAGAATAGAGGTCTCTGCCAGGGGGCAGCCTCCCAGCCAGCTTGCTTAGGCTATGACCAAGCTTTTTCAGCTGTCAGAGCTGCACCAAGTATCCCTCCCTTTGCTCTGGAACACAATTTTGGGATAGAGAGGAAGAAAGCCCATTTCTAACTACAGAGGCAATATACTGTGCCCTGACAGAGCAAAAGCCAACACCTGTGAGGCAACGTGGGGCATGCCCACCATTAGCAGCACAAAAGATTTGCTTCTAGTTTTTGGGGCTGGCTGGAAAAATCCTGAGATGAGCAGAACAACTCTTGGCTCCTTACAGCTGAATGCATATCTGCCACTGATGTTCCTCACCTGACAAACCATGTAGCTTCTAGTTCCAAGGGCTTTCAAAGCTAAGTGGTCAATATGAAATATGAATGGATGAAATATGTGAAATATGAAAATTATTTGAGCCAGGAATTGCTCACATGGGACCTGAATGACATTAAATCCTTGGTAATGATGGTTTAATTATAGAAAACAGTAAGCACAGAAAAGACCAGGCAGATTTCATACGATGGAACATTTTATGTTACGCTGCACAGCTGCAGTGTAACATAAGTCCCCATCTTAATATACCATAAAACATATAAATCCAAGTCCCTAACTGGTGCAAGCAATTACTGATCCATCAAGCTGATTTACAGGGGAACTGAAAGATATCATTCGCCTAGCAATTCTACCATAAACAGACTGGATTCTCTGCTTGTATTGACTAGTAGTTTTATAACCCATAAATATATTTACTAGAAAAAAAAAATTGCCACAGAGCAGACAGAAATGCATGTCCTCCCTTAAAATTTTTGTGAATTTTACCAGAAATAGATTTTTTCTAAAAGCTTTTCTGCACACATGTTTAGTTTTATATACATGTATACACATCTCAAGCACACTACTCTGTAAAACATTTTAATCATCTGACAGTAAGAATTTCAAACTTAATCAAGTTCTGCAGCGTTTTAAGGGTGGGGGTTAAGTTTAATATCTATTTCTTCTCTATTCTTTTTAGCTTCAACTTTTGTATGGTTTTTCAGTTTAAATTTTGTCAAAGAAGATTCATAGAAGAGAGAAAACAGTGTGCGTCTGAATTGCTGACTTTACTAAAGGGGCAGGTTCTTTCCAAGGTGTATCAAGCTCAGACAGCTTTCTGGCACTTTCAGTTCAGCTGCAAACAGCCAAGATAATGCGAGATGATCCAAAAAGATTCCTAACATATTAGATATACCTGTATATATAGTTCAGAGTAAATATTTTCACAAATGCAATCACATGAAAGAAAAAAGATCCCTAACACACATGAAAACCCAGATTTACACATTTTAGACTCTACTTATGAACCAATAAGCTGTATTGATTGGATTGTCTCTTTCTTAGTGGCTTTCCTGGGCCACTAAGTAAGTAAATTCCAGCTGCAGTGAGCTTACATCCCACATCTCATCAGTAATGTTTCACCACAATGAAGGGACCACATAATCTGTAATAACGACAATCCATCTTCTCGGGTCACAGGGCCTGATCCATGGCCACTTAGGTTTCTTAAGTTTAGGCCATCATGTTAATTCCTTTTCAGTGTGGCAACTGTCAGTTTGTACAGAAGCTGTTGCTTCTTCCAAATGTATAACAAAATATCAATACAAATTTCTATATCCGTAGTTAAACATTTTCTTTCCAAACTCTCATCACCAAAATTTGTGCGAAACTTTTCTTTATTTTGCTTGCAAATAATTAGCAATGATTTAGCAAAAAAACTTATCCTCCACTTGTGTACATCAGTAGTACAACTTTGATGCAAAACAAATCTCCATTAACTTCATTTACTGTCATATATCAGTGGATATATTTATTTACACAAAGAAAATACTTAATTTGTGAAGCCATGCTTTCAAGTTACCATATTTCTAAGTGTTAATTTCCAGGCTACTCAGTTTTGCAACAGCAAAACCTGAAGAAATTTCTAACTCAATGTACCCTGTGGCCCAGGTTCCTGGATTTCACACTTATTTCTGACTCCAGGTAAGTCAGTCAGACTTGTGAGCTTTCATGGCAATGGACCACTGCTGAAGCTGTGCAACAGCTCCTAACTCCTAAGCATTCTGTCTCCTCTGCAGCAACCAGAATACAGGCTACTTGGCTGAGATGCAAAGCCATAATGCCAAATCACAGACCTGAAACACACACAGGTAATGCAGGAGTATTATATTTGGGTTGAAATGCATTACCTAAGGGAAGAAACAGGCACAAAATCAAAATAATTTGGTGTCACAGAGTTCTTCTCTGTGAAACAGAATAAAATATCATTAGCTTTTCAGTCAGAGACATGAGTATCTGTGACACCGACCAAAGCTGAAAATTTTCAACCCTGCCTCATATTGGAATTGGAACAGAGCTTTTAGCTTTTTTTTTTTTTCCAAGAAATTTTAAAGGAAGGCGGGCTGATCAATGTGAAAAGTTGAATAATCAGTACCAGTGTGACTCATAAGCTGCTAATCCTGTAAAGAAGGGTGATAAAGAGTTACTTATATTCCATCAAACTTGATTCTCCTATGACTTACTGCACTTTTACTCTAAAATAACACAGCTGGACTTTTTGTGAAGTTTCTCTTTTTATACTGCAACTGGTAGTGTAATCCAAGCATGGATTTAAATGCATTTTCTATGGATTCACACCATTAAAATAGAAATTGATATCTTACAGTAAGAGTTTTCAGTATATTAAAGGCAGAATATGTTTTCTTCCATAATTTTAAAAGGAAGTATTTATGTTTTTCCATTTACAAAGTGCAAAAAGGCACGATGACTTTCATTTCTGAATAGATGAAGACAAGCCGAACATGAAACAGCACTGAAGCCTTGTTCCTCCTGCAGTCGAGGGCAAAGCACCTTGTGGGAAGGAGCACGATCATACTCCAGAGAAAAGAATCTCTGATGTTTTTCCCCAAAAACCATCAGCAGAGATCTAGGTACAAGCAGCTGTGAAACAGCAGAAATATGTGAAGTGCTTAAAAATGTAAGCACTACACAGAATCAGAATACACCACTTTTCATGGATCTAAGACCTTACCACATTCTTATTTTCTTCCTGTGGGAGGTCAGTGTTTATACTGCAGATGTGCTTGCCGGGAGGAACATTTTTGCACTTGCTCCTCTTCGAGTTGCTAATCTGCACGTTCATTTGCCTCTGCTTGAAGAATGGTCTGTCTGAGCATTTCCAACACTGCTGGCACTAGACCTAAACATTTTCACAGAATCATAGCATTTTGCAGGCACAGGATGGAAATTTTATCTTCCTCTGATTTGCCTTTCCCGTGGTACCAGGATGTGGCTGCCTTCTGTCCTGTCCTAGCTGCTAGACTGGCTTTTTGGAAACAGGTTCTGAAATCAGAGAAACCTTGACAGTGGAGGTGTGCCCTTCTCTGACCAGGAGGATGAGAGTCAGCTTTGCTGACTGCTGTCTTGGTCCTTACTTCTGGTAAAGTCCCTGGGTCCCCTCATGATCCCCAGTTTTGCTGCATTGGCACCAAATAAGATTGTCCTCCTGCAGCTTCATGCTGGTGTATCTAAAAATGCTCAGAAAGCCCTTAGTTATCTTGGGCAATAAGCTGGAGAAGAGATGTAGCATACTATGCTTCAGTGTTTATTTTGCAGTTGTTAAGCCTGCCACAGTCTTTTCACTGTTTTGTGTCAGGAAAATAGCAAAATAACTAAACAGCAGCATTCCCTTTTAAGGATATTTCCTAGAGGTATTTAATATACATTATTCTATGCAGTGTATTTTATCCCAAATTTAACCAGAGTGCAGGAAAAATGAAAAGTCCAGATGGTCTCTCCTGCAGATTTCCATGAGCTTGAAGTGAGGACAAAAAGAGCAAGACCTTGGTGTGAGACTTATCCCCCCAAAACACTCTCGGATTTCAGTTTGTTTTATTGGAGCTAACTAGTGTTGGATGCAAAACAGACAAAAACCAGCCTGCTCAGATCTTTTTACTTTGTGTCTTGCTAATTAGGTAAAAAAAAAAAAAAAAAAAAAAAAAAAAAAAAAAAAAAAAAAAAAAAAAAAAAAAAAAAAAAAAAAAAAAAAAAAAAAAAAAAAAAAAAAAAAAAAAAAAAAAAAAAAAAAAAAAAAAAAAAAAAAAAGAGGAGGAATGAGAAAGAGATGCATTAACTTCTCACCCTGGTTTCTGAGCATCTATCTGTGGCCAGTCTATCACAAGTAGCATCCGCTGCTGACTCCCTGACCACGCCGGAGCCAGCAAACTGCCTCTCCTGTGCCCCAGCTGCACAGCCAGCAGCTTGATGGCACGCACTCACTTTTCTTAAGGATTCTGCAGATGTTAAGCTAATCTCAAATTATCTAAGACCGAAACTCATGGCTCTCACCCCTGTCTGGGGAGAGCTAAGGCAGTGAGCAAAAATGAGAACCCACACAGCGCAGTGTCCTGCTGCTGCTCTCCCCAACCCTGCGGTTTGTGGGGAGATCTTAATGGACTGCTTCCTGGTTTTCTTATGTCTGTTTGGGGTTTTATTCTCACACGTCCCAGGACGTACAAGTCGAAGGAGGCATTGCGAGAGACTGCAGCCAAAACTCCATCTTGATAACATTTTTATGGGGGTAAAACTACAAAGAGTAACTCAACAGCTGCCAGCAGGGCTGTGTTAGCGTGAAAGAATCGCCAGAAGCAGGCAAGTAACATTCATACTGAAAATATGATTGATAACTTCTTCTTTCCCCTGCAACTCTGCCCTGGTACAAATCCAGTCTCAGTGAGAAGTGACTTGAACTTGGGCTGAGTTCAGAGGCAGCTGCACTTATTTCCACTAAATCACTGGTTCACATACCAAGCCTAGGGCAAAGATGGAGGATTGGGAATGGCATGTTGCCCTGGTCTGTGGTTTGCGTAAAAGTGACAGAAGCAGACATTGGTCATTTTTTGAATTCCATCCAAAAGACGAGTCAATTCATTTATGGGTGCGTCAAAAAGCTGAGGTAGTTAGCTGATCACTTTGTATTTATAAAATACAGCTTGCTGCTAGTAAAGGTCACCACCTTTGTTTCAAGAAGAGCTGCAGGATTTTCCAGACAGGTGAACGGATGAATCACCGTTCACTTTCCAATATACTGGCTCACTGTATATGCCTCTCTGATTAACATTTACACTACGAGAAAGCAGCACTAGCAGCGCTAAAGTTAAGGACACTAAAAAGATGTACAACCACATATGCCCTTAGTTTGACGTCCTGATTCGTCCCGATCTCAGGTACACTGTATAACTTGCGTAAGAGCACATTTATGTAATTTGCTTAATTTACCATCTTGTTTGCATATTCAAATATCTACCAAAGAATTTGCCTCTGAGTAGGGTTTTTTGGAAAAAAAAAAAATCAGTATAGAATCTGGAAAATATATTAAGACCTTTTTCTTAATTCTTAAAGTTCCCTGCTGCTTACAGGAATTAAGTATGGAAACAACATCTGTGTAATATTGTGAAGGATTTCAAAAGGGCTCCTCAAAAAGGGCTGACACAATCTTACTCCTTTTAGAAGAGGATATGAAATGAATTGCTTACTTTGGCTATTACATGCACTCCCTTCCCCCCAGCAGCAGAGCCAAGAACTAGTGGCACGTCTGAGAATTTTTTTTACAGGAGTCCTTCAAATATTTTTGACTATTTGCAATAAGACCTAAGAGAGGTCCCCTCCCATAAACATAACAAAGGAAATTGCTACACTAAAGCCCCACTTAAGTGAATGAATAATAGATTAATAGAATCTTATGATTAATTATTTACATCATGTTTTGCATATGACCCTGACAGCTGCAAAGGGTAAATGAGTAAAATATATATAGAAACTTCTAAAATACCACAGACACTTGTTAAACCTTAATTAGTTATACAAAACTAACATTATTATCCAACCTAGTAGGAATTAGACATAAATTAGTAATGATCATCAAGAAACGTCATTTGACAGTAGGCAACACCTCTATCGGTGAAACTATAAATGGATGCTGCCCTGTCCCCCTTCCTGCGTAGATAGTGAAGTTATTAGACAGAACAGATCATCTGCCTAGAGTCTTGTAACACCGCCCTTGAAAAGGTGGACACCTCCACTTTGGCATGTAAACCCAGGTATGTTTCCAAAGTAATTAATTAAAGTCTTAATGTCAGTGTGGAGCTCGATTTGAGTTTAGCTCTGCTTTAAAATCACCTTAATAATACTTTCAGAACTTGCCTGGGCCTAATTACATTTATTTTGTATGAACCCTGAGGTTAGTCATGTGTGAACACACAAAAATAGCATCTTTCTTCTACTTTTCAGAAACATTCTAATTGTTTTCAAGTGAGGAGTTTGCCTAAAAAGAAAAGATGTCTTTTTGAATTGAAAGACCACAGAATGATCTGGGATGAAGCTACATGTTACGTAAAGCTTTCTCCTTCCTTAGGGAAGGTAACCACGAAGTTCCCTTTGACTTGTAATTAGAATGACAGAACACAGTGCTCTCTTTTAATAAAAGGTATTTGCAAATGCTATATATCTGAGATGGGTAATGCGTGTCTCTCCTTTACCTCACTTCCGGCATGCCCAATTCCATGATTTGCTACTCCCATATCTTCTTTGTATCATGAATGAGCCTTGCTGCACCTCATTGAACTGTCATCTCCTAGCAAGAGTAAATACAGATATTTTAGGACAGTGTCTTGCAAAGGGGACATCAGCATCCTATAGACTCAGATATAAGAGTAGCTCCTGAAATGTATTATATTTTGTCCATTAGGCACTTATAAACACATATTATCATTATCAGAAAACTCCCACAAGGGCAACTCCATCCGGACACTCTTCCCTTTAGAGTTGGACCAAGCTGTCCAATATAGTTTTTTAAATAAAAAAGTCTCAGGGACCATCCCCTGCTTAACACCAGGCATTCTTAACTCTGGAAGAGCCACAGTGATGAAGCTCCCTGTGCCTGTTAAGACAAGGTTGCTGTACCCTGATTCTCCATGCCTCTCCTTCAGTACCAGGCACTGGAGTGTGGTTCGCCTTTAACTTGCCAGTTTGGCAGGAACAGTGGAGTTCACTGAAAAGATTATTTGTGGCAAGGATATTTCCATGCATCAAGCCAGAATCCAACAACGCTCTTTCAAAATAAAGCTGTCTAGTAAAATCAACCAGCTGAAAGGCATTTTGCACAGTATCAAAAATGTAAATAGAATGGACAGTTGGCCCGTTATTATGCATTTGTATATATATGTAGTCCCTGGGCAAACCCAAAACACACATGTACTTTATAAATTAAAACAGATGCATGTAAAATAGATTGCTTTATAATAATTTGTCCGTACAATTATGGTGCTATAGTTCCTGTGTAACAGGAACCGATCAGGAAAGAGAAGGTGCCCATATTCTCATAAGACTGTTTTAAATCTCTGTTCTTACTCTCATGAACTTCTTATTCATAGAAAAAGTCCCAACTGAAGCCAAAAATACTGGAGTCCCCCAGGATCAAGCCCTTACTTTGTGCTTCAACAGAGTTTGTTAGCCTTCAGTATATTTAATCTCCTGTATCCAAAAATTTCCCAGTAGTACCACAAATACTTTATGAAAAATAAATATTTAGACAAGTGTGGAACCTATTTAACATTGATTTTTTTTTCTTTTCATTACAACTCATCTAATGTCATAGGCTGATTAGATCAGCCTGCATACACGTCAACAAGGCTTGCAATCATCTAATTTATCCTCGGGGTACTAACTTCTAAAATTGTAACATTTGGGAATTAAATGTAAATAAAATGCTTTCGATTTTCCAGTCAACATTCAACCCTTCATTTCAAAAGATAAAAGTAGTCTGAATACTAAAAAAAAAAATCATCAGAGTGCCAGCAGTATGATCAGAGGACTTTTTCTTCACTGGCACCAAGGACTTCAGAAGCAGCAGCCAAATCAGTCAGGAAAGCAGGGCAGTACATAGGCTGTGCCTTTTATCCACTGAGCCTTTCAAAGGGATCATGGTGCATGGCCATAATCTGCATCTATAGTGTGGATGCATGTCCAGACACATGATTGCAATCAGGTAGCTGGAATTACTGTTCTATCAGCAGCTGGCCAAGGCACCATTCGGGCCCAGAACCACTGCAAGGGTTTGATCCCACTTTGCAATGCTCTGCTTGTGAGAGAGCAGACCTGTGCCCAGAAGGACAGCTGTGTGCCAGCCGAACCTCCACGTCCATGGTGAGAGCTGCCACATCATCCACGATGCTCAGTGTCTCACCAGGAGACTGTGGTGCCTCCCTGGTGGGCAGCTGCTGGGATTGGCCAGTCCCAGGGATGGCTGCAGGTTGGAGGTGGCTGACCCACACCTGCTCCTCACAATGGCTTGTGCATGCTTGGGTGAGGCTGTGAGCTGGCATCACTCTCCCAAAATGACGAGGCCTTTGGTTGCAAAGAAGAGGAAGGGAAGGGTCATGTAATGTGGAAAAAACTCCTCCGGAGCCCTGAGGTAAAATGTGTTGGAGTCAGAAGCCCAGATTAAAAAGCCAGAGAAGCGTTTGAGCCCAGAAAAGGATTAAATGGATTTACTGGGTCCAAAGAAAAGCCAAGCAGAAACAAGGGGGGAAAATACACTGTCTTGGTCTCTTCAGTTCACTGCTATTCAAGAGAGAAGACATATGAGTTACAATGAACTGGGAAAGCGTTTTTCAGAGTGCCTGAAAGGAAAAAAATGTATTGTTCATGCTTATTTTATGTTGTCCAATAAGCCAGTCTGGGAAAGAAATAATCCATATAGATTTCTGTATATTCACTGGGAACAGAGAAAGGGAAACTGGGGCAGTGGGCAGATTGCTTCAGCCACCCATTACAGGCTGGTGCTGGAGAAATGGTTCTTTCAAATTACTTTGTCAGTGGTATTTTCTGCCATGCAGTATTTGGGTAAAGGCTATCTGTCCCACAGCTCACAGTTCCTTTCAAGAATCACAGAACTGCCCAAACCTGAGTATGGCTGCAGCACTGCATGTTAATGGATGCTATATAGATAGCTTTTCTATTTCTCTTATAATCTCTGTTTCTTGTATATCAATAAAGTGCCCATGATCCCCACTTAGAAAATTCACCTTTGAAATGAGTGTTTGTATACAGGCTTTCTCTTTACTTGTGTTTGTATTTAACTCACCCTTTTTTAATACTCTAAGTCCGCTTATCTGTAGGAGACACTTTAATAAGCTGATGTGAATAATATTGATACCTAAGGAAGAACGGAAATTCATGATTCAAAACTAGGTGCTGAGACTGTGAATTTCTGCTAGCGCAATCATTTATTTGTTGAAAGAATGGTAGGCCTCTATTTCTGTTTAAATATCAGCTGAAGATAGGAAAATATTAATAAAGAAAGACAGACTTGCCACTAATTTACCAGAAAGTGTCATAAACAGAGCTCAGTAGAACAGCAGAAGTTGCTTTGTGGATCTCAGAACCAGATCTCCAGTAAAATTTCCAGCCATTCCTATGGAGTATTTTCTTCATTTTTTTGTTTTTCCCTGCAGAATATGCATGGCATCATCATTTTTGCTGTGCTTCTGTGTCAGCCCAAATATTTTACTGGTATGAAAAGCCATTTGTGTGCCTTTGAATATCTCTTTCTTTCTCTCTTTGGGCTGTTCCTCTTTTAAAACATGGGCAGGGATCTGTTTTGGGAGAAATGCATTTGCACGTATCTTAGTATAGTCAAGGCCATGTTTGTTTGGAGCAATTTGCTGACATGCTGCATGGTCACGTGCTTATTTCTTCATTTTCAGCTTTATGTAATCCATTTCTATAAGAATGAATATCTGGACCATGAACTCTCCTTTATCAAAGCATATATTTGTAGGCTGTGATATCTCTGAGTACACAGATACCTGATTAGGTAACGTGTTTGCATTCGGGCTGTTTGTGTAGCTATTGAGCAGCAAGAGTCACTGAAGCACCGTAACCGAGTGCCAAATTTGCTGAAGTCTGAGAACCCTTTATGGCTTCAGATAGCAACATTTTGGTTCCCACTTGTGTGCAGAGCAGATAAATAAGTTATTGTAGTGTACTCCATCACCAGTCAAACAGAAATCATTTTGCCATTACACGGCTTTAGCAATAAGGAGTATGCATCAGGATTGCCTTACTAATCTGAATGAGAACGATAAATGTCAATAATACCTGAGTCTGATCCTCCTTTTCTTTTCCTCTAGTTCTTGTTCTTAGACCCATGAAAAATGAATATAAAAGGGTTCATACCCACTGTGCATGTAGTATGCAAAGCCACATGTGCGCAGCGTGGGAAACATGTTACTCTGAAAGCCAGTCCGTCTTCACCCATGTGATTGACTCATAAAAAATGTGGTCTTTTAAGAGCTTCAATAACTAATTATGTTGCTTAAAAGATTTGCATAGGTCCTTTTTTTCCCCGTTTTTTTTTTTTTTTTTTTTTTTTTTTTTTTTTTTTTTTTTTTTTTTTTTTTTTTTTTTTTTTTTTTTTTTTTTTTTTTTTTTTTTTTTTTTTTTTTTTTTTTAACAAGGGAGCATCAACAATATAAGGAAAAAACTTCAGCAAATGTATTTTCTCTTATGTCATGCTCCTCACGGACTTCCCCATTCCTTTTCACTCCACCTCAAAGGAATAATTAGCTTCTAAAAAATGTTTTTCATTTTGGCTGGGAGAAGACAGAGCATGTTCTTAATTAAAGAAGTGTTATTAAAATAAACTTTTCTAGGAAAATGTGCATGGGGTAATTTATAACTTAATTAGAAAAAAATTTTTTGTTGTTTTTTTGTGGGTTTTTTTCAAAAATCATTGACTGTAAAGTTGCCAGTCAACTCAAGTATCAGCTCTATCTTCCCTTGCAAGTGGTCTTGTTCTGTTCTCATCCTCCTCCTGAGTATATTCACTTCTTTGGCTATTTTTTTCCTCAAAAAGCAGTTTCATAGCTTTTGCTACTTCACCTTCTATTTTAATTGCTTCTAAATTTGCATCCAGAATAAGTATGGATATTTTTCTTTTGATCAATATGTGTCTGCCAGCCTGTAGCCTTGCCTCTAATGCTGTGCTGGTCACATAGTTTTTAAGCCTCATCCTTCTCTCTGATTCTACTGCATCTGTTACAGCTGCATCCACATGTATAGAAATTCCAGGGTTTCAGTGAATGTGTGTCCTGCCTCACGTGTTT
This sequence comes from Empidonax traillii, assembly GCF_003031625.1. Lineage (NCBI taxonomy): Eukaryota > Metazoa > Chordata > Aves > Passeriformes > Tyrannidae > Empidonax > Empidonax traillii. The sequence continues at coordinate 368,795 of NW_020955592.1, read as the reverse complement.
ACTCCCGCCAATGTTTCAGCCCAGAATCTCTGTGCTAACCTGCGCTGCTTAAAAACTGCTGGCATGCTGTTGGCTTTCTTAATGGCTTCAGCTTTGTGTTGATTTCTTTTCTGAAGTCTGAACTTCTCATCAATAACTCAGGGTTGAAGTGTATAGAAACGTTATAATTTGTGCAAATCTTCTATTAGTCAGGCCCTGGGGAACCTTCAAACCACCCAGCAAACTGTGTGTTTCCTCCTGTAAAATGCAATTGAACTGTAACTCTTTTCTCTTGTGCTGTCTCATTAACTTCAAAATATTGCTTCATTCGCTGTGTCTGTGTTGGGCAGGTCTCTCTATAAAATGTTATCAAAAGGCATCAGTTTTTCCAATATTCTCTGACATACTGTCAGCATAACTGAGCAAGTTACATTATTCAAACCACAATGGTAAATGCTGCTCAGATGGAAACAGCAAGCAAAGCAGCAGGTCATGTCATACCAAAACAAAATGGGAATGGTAGGGCTCCCTCCCTCAGAGATGAAAAGGCACAAGTCCTTATTTTTGCAGGCAGTATACCTGGCAGACTTTTGTTTCTAAAGTAGCCGTGCACTGATTCTGTGACTAATAACAGGGTTGGCTTGTTTGCTAATAATAGCCTCATTGAATAATAACATCGCTTCAGAGAAAGCAGTACAAATCCAAACATTAGCTTTAATCTATTTGGACCTGTGATAACTTGAAATTAATGAGCTAATCGCTATAAATACATTTTGAATACTGTCTACAAATCCCTTTTGCTTTTTTACTCCCTATATACAGCTGCATTTCAGTTATCATCTTCCATTGTCTTCTGTTGTACCACACAAGTATACTGTTATTTTCATCTTCTTTTTTCTTCAACTGAAAACTTAATAAGCACACCGATAAAATGTTTATAATAAGTTCTAACAAGTTCTCAAGTCAGTTTTAAATCAGCTGTGGTGCACAGGAGTAAATAAAGGTTTCAGGCTAAAGTCACGGAGGAGATTGGTGCTGTAACATAATGATGTTGGGCACCTTGCCATCTACCACAATCCCAAACTCCTAAGTAGGGCGCAAAGCTATGGTGCCTACAAGTGTGATTTACAGAGGGTGGATCAGGATGGGTGTTGTTGCTCATTTATTCACCAGAAAATGCTGAAGAGGTGGGTCATATATAAATATCCTCCTCTCTTGGGGTATTTTTCAGAGTACTTCTGCAGGCAGGGGCTGAGTACTGGGCAAGTGGATTTAGAGTTATGCTGTAGGGGAAGTCATAGAAAGTGTTTGATGCTGGAATTGAGGTATGCACCGTGCTGTGGGGGACAAGGGCTGCACCTCTGTGCCTCTCCGCAGTGGTTACACAGTTGCTGACCAGAGAATGCAGAAGTTTTCCAAAAACACGGAATTGAGGAGGGCTCACTTCTCACTTCACACGGCAAAGAATAAACAAAAAAAAACTGGGGCTGGAGCAAGGACTGGTGCCATGGCTAGGTCAGAGAAACAGCAGACAACAGTGGGACTAACAACAAGAGATGCCATCTCTCACATATGCTCTGCTCCTCTACCCTGAGACCCATGGAGACCCTGGAGACCTCCTGCAGGTGGATGAGCTGCAGGAGGCAGTGAGAAGGCTGTGTGATATCAGGGAGGCTGAGGAGGAATTAGGTAGCTGGTTCCAATTGCAGTCTGCAGTGCACACACAGCTCCTGGCAAAACAGCCAAAAAACTCCCCCACAGGTACACACAGAAGGGAGTGGGGCATAATGCAGAAGAATGGAAAGCTTGTAACAGTAAGGACCTGCAGGAGGAAGATGCTTCTCATGAAGCCCAAGGTGCCCTTGCAGAACTGCTTTGGTGCTCTGCAGACTGAAGAGGAAAGACTCATCACAACAAGAGAGAAGCTGGAGCCAGGCAGTCCCAGACCCACCTGCTCCCCATATAACAATCAGCACAGCTAAGGAAAGGTGACTGCTGATAGCAGTAGGAGACTCTCCTGAAAGGTACAGAGGCCCCTATTTGCCAACCTGGTGTGCCCTCTAGAGTGGTGTGCTGCTTACCAGGGATTTGTACCAGGACTTTTACAGTCCACTATTATCTGGCGCTGTAGATTCACGTGGGCACCAGTGACACAGACAGGAGCAGTTTGAGGAGCATCAAGAAGGATTACAGAGCCCTAAGCGTGGTGGTAAGGGCAACAAGAAAAGCTTATATAGATACATGGGTGATAAAAGGAAGACTAGGGAAAATGTGGGCCCTCTCTGGAAGGTGACGTGGTTACCTGGAACATGGAGGCAACCAATGTACTCCATGACCTTTCTACCTCAGTCTTTACCAGCAAGTGCTGCAGACACCACCTGAGCTGCAGAGGGCAAAGACGTTATTTATCATGTTAGAGAAGTTGTGGCAGTCCAGTGAAGTTCCCACAAAATGAAAAAGGGAAAAAAGGAAGACCTGGGGAACTGCAGGCTGGTCAGTCTCATTTCTGTGGCTGGCAAGATCATGAAGCAGATGGAAAATGAGGATGTGATTAGTGAGAGCCAACATGGCTTTGCCAAGAGAAAATCATACCTGACAAGTCTCATGGCCTTCTACAGTGAGGTTACAGCATCTGGACTTGTGCAAAGCATTTGGCACTGTCCCACCCTACATCCTTATCTCTAAACTGGTAAGACATGGATCTGATGGATGGACACTTGCTGTGAAAGGAACCAGCTGGATGACCACACTCAAACAGTTGTGGTCAGTGGCTCAATGTCCGAGTGGAGGCCAGTGATGGTGGTGTCCCTTAGGGATTGGTACTGGACCAGTGCTCTTTAACATCTTTGTCAGTGACACGGACAGTGTGACTGAGTGCACCTAAAGAAGTTTGCTGATGACACCAAGCTGTGTGGTGTGGTTGACATGCTGGAGGGAAGCAATGCCATCCAGAGGGACCTGGACAGGTTTGAGAGGTGGGCCCATGTGAACCTCATGAAATTGAACAAGGCAAAGTGCAAAGTCCCAAACACAAATACAGACTGAGCAGAGAATGGATTGATTGAGAGCAGCCCTGAGGAGAAGGACTTGGGATAGGCTCAATATGACCTGGCAATGTGCACACACCATGCCCAGAAAGACAACTGTATCCTGGGCTGCATCAAAAACAGTGTACCCAGCAGGCTGAGGGAAGAGATTCTGTCCCCCTGCTCCACTCTCATGAGACACCACTGAGAGTTCTGCATCCAGCTCTGGGGCCCTCAGCGTAAGGATATTGTTGGAGGGACTCCAGAGGGAGATGACAAAGATGATCAGAGGGCTAGAGCACCTCTCCTATGTGACAGGCTGAGAGAGTTGAGGTTGTTCGGCCTGGAGAAGAGAAGGCTTCAGGGAGACCTTACAGCACCTTCCAGTACCTAAAGGGAGGCCTGCAAGGAAGTAGAAGAGGGACTTTTTACAGGGGCGTGTAGTGGTAGGACAAGAGATAATGGGGTTAACCTGAAAGAGGGTAGGATTAGATTAGATATTAGAAAGAAATTATTTTTTCATGAGGGTGGAGAGATGCTGGAATAGGTTTCCCAAGAAGTTATGGGTGCCCCAATCCTGGAAGTGTTCAAGGACAGTTTGAAGGGGGCTTTGAGCCACCACTTTGTAGTAGAATGTATCCCTGGCTGTAGCAAGGGATAGGAACTAGAAGATCTTTAAGGTCCCTTTCAACCCAAACTATTCAGTGATTGTATGATTTGCATGAGGAGATGCTGATGTCTTGGCACAGTGCACACTAGAGCAATGAGGCTTCATACAAGTGCTAAGATGAAGATTTATGCCCCTGATTGGCAGGTCAGGGTCAAATGCAGGTATGTGTACATAAACACGAGAGAAATTAAGATTTGTGTGAATTTTGGTGTTGATTTGAACATAAACTGTGAAAGAAGCCATAAAATGAATGAAATGACATGCTTAAAGAAGTATTAATACAGCAATTAAGTAGGGTAATAGGAAGGTTATAGAACTGGCATATGTTCACATTCTGTTTTTATTTTATAGCTAAGCAGAGGCAAGGCATATTATTTATATCTAAAGTGTAGTTTAAAGTGACTCTAAAAATGGCATTAGACTGCCTAAACTTTGTATTTAATTTACTTCCAGGTATAATACTCTTTGCTGTTTATAAATAAAACATCCTCTTTCTGAACCATCAGCTCAGAAAGCACAAGCTGGCCTCCGAGATCTGGACATTCCCATGTCTGATCTGTCCCATAATAGAAGTTATGTTCTATATCCTCAACTCCTGCTATGCTATAATTTTCATGCCAGTTTTGGATAAAGGTGTGCATTTAATGAGAGACTTGAATATGCAAATTTTGTTTTGTGCAAACAAAGGACACTGTCAACTATACAAATAAACATGTGTATGTAAATCCTTCCCATGCAGCAAAATACCTTTTTATTTGTCAGCAGTTTGCAGAATACAACAAAAAAGACAATCCTGCCTGTTGCTTGCAGTCAATATCTCAGGAAGGCACTGTAATGGCTTCCCTCATTTAATACCAGTGCAAGGCTCAGCCTGCCCCTAGCCGTATAAAACCCCATTCAGAGAAAATGTGCAGGGAGGAGTTTCCAGGAACTAGTTCATTGTCTTTCTTGCCTGATAGTTTGCCAGATGATGCATGTGGGAAGGGATTCACAAAAACCTGAAGAGTAAGTGAGAGTAATCTCCTCCATGCTCTCTGCAGTCACTGGAGGGGTAGACCGCCTCCTCCCTGCCCCAAGCAAGCATCAACATCTTCCCATGAGGGAGCCTGGGGAATTCAGGGATGACCCCTACAGGCTCTGGCAGCAACCCTGCCCCTGGTCCCCGTAGGGTGGGTGAGTCAGCTGGCTGGGAGCTCAGGAGCCCAGAGGCTTCTCACTGGGCCCAGCCAGAGACGTTCCTCATGCTCCCTCCCGGTCCTGCGATCCCCATCTGCAAACAAAGAGGGGATCCCACATAACAGCGTTCTGTCGGTTTGCAGTGGTCTGTGGTACAATGAAGACTTTAACATTTTAGTTGGGTTTGCCTTTGAAAATGTATCTATTGCACTTGAAGAAAATACATTCTCAAAGTTGCTTGAAAGAGTCAAGAGTCATTAAAATATGTAAATGGTAAAATTGTACATGGATAATAGTCTGATTACCATTTCAGTGACAGATGTTCTCACACAGAACCAGATTTTCAAAGGAGATCCGGGTTAAATTTTCAAGTATTCAGCCCCACATCTGGAGCTGAATTTTCAGATGAGCCCACCTCTTGCTGAGGCACTAAGTGGGCAATTCTCTGTAAAGCCCTCGACATGTAATTCTCATTGTGATTTTAGTCACTCTATTTTTTTTTTGTTTGTTTTGATTGCAAAAGAAAAGTTGCAAGCAACTGAACTTGTTTAAATATCTGGCCCTGGCTTTCAGTGCCGAAACCTTGTGGAAATCCGGTTTCTCACATGTACCTGACCTCCACAAGCACAAGGTCATTAAATCACAGAATGGTCTGGGTTGGAAGGGACCTTAAAGATCATCTAGTTTCAACCCCCTGCCACGGACAGTGATGCCGCCCACTAGATCAAGTTGCTCAGGGTCCTGTCCAACCTGAGTCTGAACACTTCCAGAGATGAGGCATCCACAACTTCTCTGGGCAACCAGTTTTCCAGTACTATGGAAGGATGTCTGACACACACCGTCTTCTGAGGGGTTTGTCAGGGACCTCGATACCGCAGAGTGGATTTCCTTGCCCTATTAAGGGCAATTTGCAATGGCCTGCTGTACCTCATGCTATATATCAGCCCCTCTAGGGTATCAGGGACAGTCAAAATGGGTTAAACTGTAAAAACCCACACTAAAACCAAAGGCAGGGTTCCAAACACTGGTGCAATGCACATTAGAAGCCAGGATCTCATCTTAGTCACAGTAGTTCAGTATTGGAACTACTATCAAAGTCATGGGAAACCAAGTGTGACTGGGAACCGGCTTTCTAGATGCGTGTACACATTGTCCAAGACGTGACAGAACCTCCCAGGCAACCTCCATCTGTCTCCTTACAAAGTTTCAAGTTAAAAAAGGAGCTTGTAATGACAGTTAACTTCAGGAAGAGCATCACCGTTTGACTTGCACACCATGCAGCGTTCACACTTCGGGCGCTTCCATCCTGCTGAAGTTACTATGGAGGGAAGACGGCACTACTTAGCTGAGCTACTGTTGAGCACCTTTGCAAAGAAGATTGTATCACTAAATTGCACAGCATGAAGCTATGACAGCTGAAACACAGCTAAGAATAAACACCATCACTGTTCTGCTGCATCGGGGAGATGCTGCAAGGAAGGGCATGGAGAAGTCAGGGAGAAGCTCCCAGAGGATACAGCCCACTGGGAGAGCCCGGCACTGCCACCTGCACAATCAGCTCATATGGTGGAGTTGCCACCTACAGAAAAAAAATTTATATGCGTTTCTGCTATTAAAAGTAGGCATTTTTTTAATCAATGTATGTAAATTGCTTAAGAGGGAGAAACATGCTGAAGTATGATGACTCATTTTGCATTCATATCTAGGAGTATACAACTAATACTGAAAGTACAGGAACCATTCTTGAACATTTGGTTTATTATACGGTCAGATTGTTGAGTGTATGAAACACTTTCATAATCACTTATTGACTTGGGTTTCCTTATTGCTGGGAGATAAAAGTCACCCACTCCACTCACTCAGTATCTTGTCTTGCACCAGTGACCTTCACAGTTCACTCAAATAATGCTAAATTAGTATTCTGGGGGTGGCAATTCCCCCACCCTTCAGCTGCTGAGACCTTTTTTTATTCCATTGTAATTTAAGCAAATCCCAGCAACTCATTTCCAAAACCTGTGACTTTTTTTAATGAACATTTATTTCAAAGTGATATGTCAATGGGGAAAGAAAAGGTTTTGGCAGGCATCCCCACAAACTCCCTGTATTTTGTCAACCCCAGTCACTACCGGCTGCCTCATTTTAAAAGTGAGGCATTTGTGTTTTCTACAAGAAAATCAACCAGCCTTATAACTGCAGGATTATGACCGTCCTTGCTCACCATTTGTGGAAGGTTTGTTAATCTCACATTTCATGAATTTTTCACTTAGGGTTGTCTATCAAGAAGTTTCATGTTGGAAGGATTTCATTTTGAGAGTCTGCACTCATAACCCTTTATTATGCTGTGATAGCAGAAGAAAATGTGTTCTATAAATGCTACCTAGGACTAGCGGCAGGATACTTTGGCAGTGTGGAGAGCTGGCTAGTACCTGATGGCTAACATCTGCATAATGTTGATAGATACAGTAAAATGTGACATTAATACAAGCCTTTATGACAAGCTGCTGGAGGAAGCAGTCTGAAATTTGGCTATCCTAGCTTAAGCAGATTCTTGCAGTTGGGAGTCAATGACAGGAAAGTAGGAGCTAATTAATATGTGGGATGAGGAGAGATTAGAAAATTATTCTAAAATCCTATGAAGGTAGGTAATTAGTGAAATGATGTCTAATTGCCAGAATTATATGCAAGTATCAATGAGAATCTCTTCCTTTCTTCTTAACTAAATGCAAACATTTCTTGTGTTGGTAATAATTACTAGCTGTCTTTTGTCATTCTTATTTTTGCCTGTGAACAACTATTTCTGCTAAAAGCTACATCAAAGCAAGAAGATGCATTTACCGTTTCTAGGTATGGCAAGGTTAACAATCGCTGCTACCTGCTGTGAGATGAGTTTCATGCTCTGCATCTAGCCACTAAGAAAGGTCCATTCCTGGTGTTCAGAGATCTCCTATTTTGGTTGGAAGTTTTGCTTTGGTACTGCATTTCCCAGAGTTGCAAAAGGTTGCGATGGAAGCAAGTAAATAAAAAATAAATATTTCAACTAGCTAGAGACACTCTTAAAAGAGACTGTGCATTGATTTCAGATTTTAGCCTTACTAATCACTAATGTCGTGATGAATGTGAACTGATTTTTTATCTTAACTAGCAGCACATTTTTCCTATAATCTTTTCTATGAATTCAGTCTCACAGAATTTATTCCACTTTATTTATCCATCCATTAGGAAGCCCAGACAAATGTTTCTGTTACATTTTATGATTGTTTCTGAGGATTAAACATGCAAAATATCTGTACTATGTGTTGTTTCTTAAGTAGAAATTTCCATACATCAGCTAAAATGACTCTGCTGGGAGCCTGACAAGCATTGGGTCACCTGTGAATCTGCTCAGCAAAGGCTCATCACGATTAACAAGTCCCTATAAAATCTGTTGTTTGTTGCTAAGGCTGTTGTCAAATTGCACCATGCTTTTCCACTTCGTCCAAGTGTTTGAGAAAAATTTGATCATTCTCTGTTTGGCAGCATCAGATTCATTCAGAGAAAGCTCATTCTGATTGACAGTAATCTGAGGAGGCACTGTTTGATCAGGAAGATACTTTCTTCAAGACACACATTTAGGTGGAGAGAGTTTACCAGATGTCACAGCGTAATCAATTGCTTCCCGTGGAGGAGCTACGTGAGACAACCAGCAGCTCTGGCAGAGTGCAGATGATGGCTGTTCCTCTGCAGCTGGGCATCTCTGTCTGGAAGTGCTCGGCACTACTGTGCAGGAGGTGATCCCATAGGAAATCACGTCTTTTCCTACTGTGGAAGACCACAAAGACAACACATGTACAATCTTCAGTTATCAGCATCTGCTTGTGTTTTCCTCAGATGCTGATATTATACTTCACAGGACTCTGGAAATGAGATTAATCTGCTGGGAATGTCAGAACGAAGGAAAAAGCTGGGGTCCCACTGAGACATGTTTCAGTCAGCTTTTGCAACATCAGAAGTGTGAATTTCCACACTTGCCACTGCCAAGACTTGGGGGTACCAAGATATTAGAAACAAGCCCTGGGATGAATGCAGCACCCTTGGCTCAGAGAGGAAGGGAGACAGCCTGGCACTCATAGCAGGAGTCATGCCAAAGTGCCACTGACATTGTTGAGGCCATTTTTGTGTTATTTATTTCTTTTATCTGAGGCCCACCAGCAAGAGGCAAAGGGCAGAGGGCAGTCCCATGTGGCATGGTATTCTAGAGATGGCAACAATCAAAATGGGAGGGATTGGGGATCTCCTCTTTCCTGATCCCAAGGTGTTGAACTGTGTTTCTCTTCCTCTTCTGCGCATTTTCACCAGCCATAAAATATTGATAGGGCTTATTTAGCTCTTAGTCATGTTGTGAGCATTATTTTATGAGTGTGTTAGAGTGCTTTGAAAACTCAGTATTCTCTGAATTACTGCTTTAATGCTGTGCTAGAGATCAACGACACTGATAAGCTGGGTTGCCTTCCTGTTAAGTCATAGGTTTGACCATCACACAACAGGCAGAGTTGGGAGCTTTCCTCTTGCTCATGCCATCACCACAGCAAGAGGTTTATCTGTATTTGCTGAATCATCTGCTAGAGCTGCATAATCAATGTATTTGCTCTGGATACTATTTCCAGTGAAAATAACTGCCTGCGACGCCACACCTCACACTTTTAGTGAGATAAGTGGTTAACCATTGTCTCAACTAAAGATTGACACCAAGCTGATAAAGTCACAAAGCTAACTGAGCAGTAACTTTATTAACTCCCTACTTGCCAATCAATCAGTGAGTTTTACAAGCTTCCCAGACACTAAGGCCCCCTGAAATGCTGGGCAGAACTCTAGCTGTTCCCGGGTGTTTACTGAGTAAATCTACCACTGTCAGTGTACACACTGTGCCAGCTTTAAAGCTTAACACTCGTATGTTTCAACTAGCTTTGTAGGCAGCTGCAACCAAACCTTTACCACGGCTGTATGTATCAATTCAGACACCCTGGACAAGCATCCTCCATAAAAATCCCCATCCCATTCTCTGGTCCACGAGAATGCACTTTGTCATCTTGCTTCTTGTGTTCTCTTTTCTCCTTTAAAGCAAGAAAAACACAGATCAATCACAACATGGATGGAACACCATAGTGGATAAGACACAGTTATCCCTACCCAGCAAAGATATGCAAGCCCTCAAGATTTCTCTTGCTATTCCCAAAATGAAAATGTGGCACTTCTGCCTTTTCTCCCCTCCAGATGTTCAACCAGCTACTGTATCACTGGCAGGGTGGAGACACTACTTCAAGAACCTTTTTGAAACTCATTTGTTCTCGAGCAAATCCAGCTAAACCTTTGAGAGTGTGTTGGTTAGAGGTTTGTGGTCTTACAGCTGACTCAGATGAAATTGTCAGTCTTATTTTCTGCCTTTTGAAAACCATGGGCTGAGTGGACACAACAGCTTCTCTGACCCAGGAGCTGTCTTTTCAGGGAGGACTAAGGCACATTGCTAGATAATGTGCTGAAAGTGGGATGGGGTAGTGATGAGTACCAAGTTTCAGTTCCTCAAACTGCTCATCCAGAGCAGGGCCCCAACATAGAGTGTGCACTCTTTTTCCCCCAGCAGACTTAAGAGCCTGAGAAACTATCTTGTATATATTACAACAGTCTTGCTTGTAGTAACTCATCAATTGCAGAGAAAAAATATTTGATAGCTCCATCCTGTTGAGTGATCAACATCTTGCCCTTGGACTGCATCATAACATTTACAGTGTGCCTTTGCAAAACATACTCTGCAAAGGGATCCCTGACTCCTTGCTCTTGGTGTTCATACATTGCTTTCATCTCTCGTGCAGATGAAATGTTACTGAATCTTTCACACTCCAGGAGATAGGGTAGGATTTTTTGAACTGAGCTGCAAAGTAAGGAGTTCCTCACCAGAGCAATTACGGTTTATTGTTTCAGTTGGTAAATGTTTAAAAAAAGCAGCCGTCTCTTAAGAACATATCATAAAATGTGACTTGCACACAAACTGTAAATAAATAGAAATAATTGCTTGTGCTACAAGATCCATCTGGGGTTGATTTCAGTTCCTTGTATAGTTGCAAACTTTCTGTGCATCTATGAGCAAACCAATTAATCTTCTCTATATCTCATTTCCCTTTCAGTGCAACAAGCAAAATGTCTCCCCTGTCCAGTGGATGAGTTCTGCAGCTTGACTGAGCCCTAGCATACCTACCCCCTTACTCCCTGCCCCAAGGAGGACTTTAGCAGGATAAAAGGAAATGCCTTGCAGTGATTTCACATATCCCTAGCCCCGTGGGCTTAATGTGATTTTTAAAAAGAGAATTAATTTCTAGCCAACCTGTAATTTGGTTGTTTCTCATTTACACCAAAGATCCCAGAAAGGGTTTAAGTTAAGGTGTGACTTGATTAACAGCACTTCTTTTCACAGATACCCTACTCTCTTTTAACACTACTGGTGTCCAGAGGAGCAAGGATTTGCATGAGGGCCACAGACCACAGCTGCTTCCATAGTTCTTGAAATGAGCAATCAGATTTGTGCTTTGGTGATTTTTTTATCCTTGCTCTGTCATTTAATACTGTTAATCCTGCAGCACTAGCAGTTAGGAGCAGTGCTTGTTTGCCACCCATTGTTCTTACATGCAACCATCCTCTCATATTAAAGTGCAGGGGCTCCTTCTCCCATTTCCCCACCCACTTCTAGGATGCATCTGAAAAATCCTTGTCTCTCTACAGAGAGAGACAATAAAGCTTCATGTCTGTGTTTTTCTACACACTTTTTCCTGCTGAGCTGGTGATCTTGTCATCTATTTAGAAAGAAAAAAATCAAGACTCATTTTCAAGGAGAATGAAAAATGGATCTCTGCAATTATGAGGGACTCACCTCTCTGTGCTTCACTGGTACCTTCAGTATCATGACAGTGGCTACCTAGCAACCATGTCTTTCAACTCAAGACAGCTTTATTTATATATATTTGTATTTCTACTGGCATGGGGGAAAGTTGGTCATAAAAATATTAATTTGCTTGGACATGGTAAGCTAAAGCATCTTCTTTCGTAGAATTTAAAACACCATTTCAGCAACGGCTCGAAGAAGCACCAGAAGCTTGTTTGTTGGCATGGCAGCTATACCTGTTTAACCTCACAATTGAGACATGCTTCTTGTCAGGTTAGAGTGTGCAAAAAGTACTTACTGTAAAAAGTGAAAACCAACCAACCAAACAAAAAAAAACAACACTCAAAAAAACCCCTGCCTCCCAAATCCCTCAAAAACAAGACCTTAAGGTTTTACAGGAGCAAGTCCTCTCCTAATAATGCACAGGAACAAATAACCCCCACCAGTGTGTCATTTCCGAGCTTTCCATAACTTGAACTTTAAATGTATATACTTAATGGCTGTGACTTATTGCCTAGAAGACAGGGTGGAGTTAAATGTGTTTAAGATTTGTAGACAGAGGCAATCTAAGGTAATAAAGTTCTTCTGCCTCCATTCTGTCTGAAGGCAGAGGTAGGTTAACCTTATAAAGCTATGTAATTGTTCTGGTTGTTTGTATTTTAGATCACTGCCCTCCCTTTCAGTCCTCTCTCCTCCTTCCCCATCATTTATGAAAAGCAAAATTAAGGAGAAGGAGTAATTCACTGTGTGGAGCTTACCTAACTCATCCCTCTTGCAAATGACAAGAAGTAAAACCTAGTAAATAGGTTTCACATGGCAAATTTTCACATGGCAACAGTTTTATCAATTCATGGGAGAAGATACTCTTCCAAAAATGCTTAAATACAGCTCTGCATTCCTCCTGGTTGTCCTTCTGCTCCAAACTGTAGCCTTGTCATAGAGCTCCTTCCCCTGTTTTTTTTCCAGCCTTCAGACTGGTATATTAAGTTTTTATCCATTTCAGCGTTACTTATTTAGTATTATCTCCCTAACTTTGAGATTTTCAGAATATTTAATAATTAATATTCCCAAAACTTTTGTGGAGTAGCAAACTGTTCCTGGTCCAATTTCACATGCAAGGAATAAGGCACTGTATTTAGTATTATATAGTATTGGGAAAAATTCCTGATTCCACTGGAATTGGGTACTGAATAAAAAGATTTTGTATAAGCAGACAGTATTTGGCCAACAGTTAAAAAGACTGAAACACAAACAACCAGTAAGCAAATCAAAGGAAGGTGTGGAAAAGTGTTTCTGTAAAAGTAGACATGGTAATAAACAGACGTTGAAAAAAAAAATAGAGCAATTCTATACAGTATTGCAGAGAAAGATGAACAGTCAGTATTTTTGAATATTGGGCTACTCCTCCCAGATATTAGAGATGTGTGTTCAAGTTCAGGCTCCTGCAGGAGCTAATGGTCCTGTAAGAAGCTCACAGTTAGCAAACAAATACAAAACAAAGTGATTAAGTGAAATGTAGATCCAGGTTAAGTGCTTGGACTCTTGAGGTGTTCCAAATTAGATCCCAACCAGGTGTCAATTTGGGTAGTGACAGAAAAGAAACTGAGACGTGAGAGGAGGGTCACTGTCTGCCAAGGTCTCAGTCACCTCAGGTGAGGCTTTAAGGACTCACTTCTATTCATCTGAAATCCGCAGACCAGTGGACATATGGACCGTGGTACCTGTAGGTAACTTCTTTCTTCATTTCACATTGCTTGAAGGACTCTATGCAACTTTAAAATCATGGATTAGATCTCAGGTCTTCACCACATATGTCTTAGTCATGTAGTATCAATTCCTGTCTGCTTTATGCTATCCAGCTAGATTACACCCGAAATGCTCGTTCTACAAGAAAGGATATGCCGTTCAGTCGCCCGAAATCTCCTGTGGTCCCAGCTGTTAAAGACAGTGAAGCATGGCCTCCTGTTGGAAGGTGCTGAACCCACAAGTCTCAGCAGCTGGGTGACTGTTCAAGGGGGACAGAGAGAGCACCAGCAGCAATTTAAAACACAGCAGCTGTAGCTGGTTTCTTTGTGAGGTGCCCATCCCTTCAAGATCTGAGACACTCCCTGAGAAAGTGTCAAATTCCAGATAAGCACTGGAAATTTTGTTTTGACAGAAGGATCCAAAATCCATTTAAATGCTGCTCAAGTTCCTGGTCAAGACTTACCCTTGACAACTGATCTCATTGAGCCAAATGTGACACTGCTTCATGGGCAAAAGCTGCATAAGAAACTGTGGCTCCATTTCTTCAACAGGTTCTGCAGAGAAGAGCAGTGCATTGCCTTCACCACCCTTCCTGCTTTTGTTAGATCTGATATTAAACATGTTGGATAGAAAAAGGCAAAGAGACTCTGAGGCAATGAGCAAGTTCAAGTTTAGCATGTGTTATATTCAAGATCTGTAAAATGGGGATGATACTTGCCTAACTCAAAGGAAAGCTAAAGTTTGCAAAGAATTCTGCAGATGTCTCAAGAATTATAATAATCATTAATTAGAAAATGATCATTCAACTTAGTCTTTGATTCTAAGCAGATTTCATCCTCTACCCTTTCTGTTACGACTGTTGAATTGCAATCTCATTTATCTTCATTGTCTGCAGTTTTGAAGTAATGGGAAAAGTTCACAGTGAAGGCTTTGAGGTGTCTTCCTGTTATCAGGGTTCCTATTAAATACACTGAATTTATTTAAGCCTATTAGTTTATCAAAAGAGCATAATCCTATTCTTTAGCTTTCAAGGGAAAGCAGCAACTATCTCAGTTAATTACTGTTTCCTTGCTGGTTACCCCAGAGCAAGCAATTGTTCCATGGTCCAAAGTAATTGGTAATGACTGGGATAAGTGTGTATGTATGGTCCTACTAACTAGTAAGGTTAATTGGACAAACTGGAGAAGTGTGGGCTGTAAAATAAGTGAATTTTCTTCACAAAGGAAGGTGAAGTTTCCAGCTTACTGAAAACATATACAATGTTTTACTCAGTGTTTATATAAAAATATAAGGTCATAGGTCATGAAAGATCTCTAAATGACATAAACGTGTAACTTCTGAGTCTCCACACGAATGCATCAAATGCAGTCAAAACCAGTTTTGACAAGATGTTGGATGTTTTCAATACACAAATCTAATGCAAATTGCGTAAGGAACCTTGTACAGGGACTGTAGAGGTTCATCTGCCCACAGATCCTGCTTGCCCTCACCACAGGCAGCTTTAGGGTCCTTCTTCTGAGGATCTTCAGTGTTATTTCATGCAGAACTCACCTGTCTCCCACCAGCCACGTGAGGCCATTGCAAGGTGATAGTACAGCAGGAGTGGAGAGGGCAGGTTTGTCCTGACCATGCTGCTGCAGAGGCATATTTGGCTACAGGGCACAGAGCTGGTGTTTTCTGCCTCATGTGAGGGGGTGCTGATACAGGACACCACAGGTGGATGGAAGAAACATATCTCAATATGGGAGAGATGAACAGGACCAAAGGAATGGGAATAGGTGGAAAAAGCAAGCTGGGTGCAGGAGGAGGCATGAGAGGGAGCGATGCATTTTGCCTCACAAAGGTTTGAATCCAAGCCAGAGAGCACGACAAAGCAGAAAGCCTTTTGAAAAATATTTCAATAAATTTTCCCAGATTCTTAAGATATTTCTAATAAAATAGTCCTGTCAACTTCACTGAATCTTTGATTTATACTGACTGGGGATTTATCCTTCTGCTGGAGCATTTCTAAACTACCTATAATTTTGTTATACTATCAAGTCAGAGTTATTCTGATGTATGTATTATTGGTTAATATGGACTGTCATCAACCCTTCAGTCAGCTGGCCATGATTCATGAAAGAAAATCACTTCTAATTAAACATTCATCTAATTATTCTTGCCAGAAACAAATGAAATATGCAACCAATATGTTCCATAACAGCTTCAGAAGGGTACCACTAGGATTTGTGAAGCCAGATGATTGAATGCACGGGGAAGCTTTTCAGCACATGTTACACGAGAAAATGATCCATTCCTACCTTTTAACTATCTTCTGAACATTTCAAGTAGTATTTAATGTCAGACTAGATTTTGGAGCAAGGCACATTAATAACTACAGTAATTGCTCTTTGGGAGAACAGATTTGAGTGACAACACTTTCTCTAACCTCCAGGGTCTTACTTTCCTATGAACAGCTTAACATTTAAACAAACTGATTTCTCAATATTTTACAAAAAAAAAAAAATATCCTACAGAGGCTCACAAAGCTATTTTTCTGTATTTAATTAAATATGTTCTAGCATAACATTTTTCTTTGGTGTGTCAGTGTATTACCAGTCTGTTTCATACCTGCATCTAAGTCGTAGGATGTTGACCCCTTACAGAATGACTTCAAAATGCCTAAGAGCTAATCATTCCCCTCCATGTCTGAGAGTATAAATCTATTTACCAGGTGCCTGGAATAGTTCTGTGAGTCCTGCAAATTTCTTTCTTACCCTAGCTTATCTCATCTTACAAAGTCTCGAATAAGCAGTAGCTAAAGATTTTCTTCCTGATGTGTAGACATACATGTTGCAAATTGCTTATGTATGTTTGATTGCAATCAGCTGAATTTCCCTAGTATTAAAATCTAGTCTAACTGAAAGGAGAAACAGAAATGAACTTTAGCAATATTTGCCTCATCAAAAGGGCAAATGCATAAGGTCATTCTTTTATTGTATTTTTTTTACAGCATAATCCAATGACCATTAACAGATGAGTTGCTGAAAGAGATATTGTGCCTTCATAGAAACTGCAGTAAAAGCATTAAATTCTCAATATTTGTTCATAATTGTAATTACATAATTTCTGTTAAGAAAACTTCTCCTTCTCAGTCTGAGAAAAAAAGCCTGGAGATTCAGCAGGTTGCTTCTGATACCATCACATCTGCAGGTTATCAGGTTCTGGCATGCTACTTCTCTGTAATTATTTATTAAAAGACCTAAAATGAATGTTTCAAAAGGATTTTGCAAAGCAGTTGGAGTTTGGGGTTGTTTCTCATATCCTGCCACAGCTTTTATGTGCAGAGAATTTAGAACCACACTGGCTGAAGCAGGTAGTTGATGATCTCCCTTTGAAATCAAGACTTACAGATGTTTCTTATGAAATCGGTGGGAAGTATACATCCAAAAAGCTTCAAAAATCTAGCCTCTCTCTCTTTGGAATAATCTCTGATTGGAAGCAAGCAGTGCAATGCCTGATATGGCTTGGGAGTTCAATGCGAATTGATCGTATCTTGGAGATTTCTTGGTTTGGCTTTTCATAAATATCTTAATGTTCCAAGGACTTCTTTCAAAAAACATAAAATATTTCAGCTTTTCACTGAGTTATGGTTTGAACTCATAGAACTGACTGTTAGATGATATTTTGATGCCAAACATGATTTGTTCCATATTTATTAGAAACAGGTAATTCAGCAAGACAAGAAACTGTAGTGAGAACAATTATTGCAATCAAGAAGTTGAAGAGATATGAATGCCACTGTTGCTTTATACATGCTTAAAATCTGTGGTTCGTGACAATTGTGTCAAGATCTGGACTCAACACTCCCCTCTCCAAGAGCCACGTGTGCATTACCTGAGGCTGGCAGTCACAGCACAGCCAGGCCTTTATTAATGTACTTTTCTATTGTAGGAATACTTTGTGACTCTTGAATGCCACCATCAACATTTCCTCTTTCTCATTCTAAAAATACAGGCATTTTACCTTTATTTTTCATTTTTCATAGCCAGAGATTACCACTGTCCTTAATCCACAAATCATGTGTTTTACCACATTGGCCAGATTAGTCATCAAATAGTCAGATCTGTAGTCATCTTTCTCTCTTGGTTTCCTTATTATCATTTAATAAGCTGCAAATTTCTGCAAAACCACAGAGACTTCCTTTCCAAATCTGACTACCACTGCTCCCATAAACCAGAGAAGTATTTTAACAAGCTGTGGCCACAGAAGAAAGGCAATTAAGAAATTGCCACTATGGTAGCATCCTTCTGTGATTTCCAGCAAGCACCACAGAAGCAGTATGACTTATACAGCACCCAAAACAGTAAGAAGCTAAGGAAGCATCAAGTCAGTAGAGGGATTTACTGAGATGCCAGAGGTACAGGGTCCTTGGGAGAGCTTGCTCACACAGCCAAAACAGCTGATTTTCTTCTCCTACTGTCTTCTGCAGCTCCCAGAATTATGAAGCGCATTTTCCTATGGGAGATTTCTGCTTCCCACGTGTGCCACAACACGTTAGCATTGAATTTGTGACTCACCCCTCACACAGCAAGCATGATGCTCTCTCCTCCCCTTGAACCATCACCCCTCCTCACAGCACCCTCCAGCAGTGGGACCAGCCCTGGCTTCAGACCCCAGGAGAACACCCACCATGGGTCCTGAGTCTTGTGAGATGGACAAATTTAAAACCGTGCCCTTTGCTTACAGTTTTCCAGTAGACAAGTCTCCACTTAGCTGCAAGTGTTTTTTTAACAAGCCCTTTCAACGTGCCTGTGTGCTGTTCAAAGGGTCCAAACTCTTAACTTTAGATTTTTGCTTCTATTCCAGGGACCAGTTGGCTAAATATTCAATTTGCAGCATCTAAACATATGGGCATCTACATTCTTTATCACATGTAGCTGAGAGTCCACCGAGCAATAAGACTTATTTATGCTAACTGTTCATTTTACATTGTTTTTAATACTGCAAAATAAGGATTTAAATTTGTTTGCAGACAGAAAGTAAATTATTTTTATGTTATGCTGCCAGAGTAAAATTTTGCTGCATGCAGCTTTCCTCTTCTTTTCTCAGAAGCTATCTAAAAATAAATGTACACCTGCCTTGTCTGTGTATACCAGGCAGTAACTAAAACTGAGCATGATATAGCATTCTGATAAAAGCCTCAGTGAAGCCTAGAGGGAGAAATTCACAGGCACTCCCTTTGCCAACTCCCTTGCTTCCCACATCAGGGAGCTTAGACCGTCCTAGCCCAAGCTTCCCTCAAGAAACACCTCTGATATAACATGCTTTAACTTCTGGTCAGCCCTGAAGTGATCAGGCAGTTGGACTTGCTGGTCACTGTAGACCTCTACAAACTGAAATATTCTATCTTATTCTATTCTTAATCAAAAATCCACTTCCTTTCTCTTTCCACTGTGGAGGTTTGCCCACTTTTTCCATTCAGTTTACTTCAGACTGCATTCTTACGTTGGCACACCAGCAAACGTAGCAGTGCAGGTTGATCACGACATGAACCAAGGCCAGAAGCACATTCCAGCACTGGGAAGATCCAACACCTCACACCACAGCTCCCCCTGGCAAAAGGGAATCACAAGCCAAAACGCTCCTGGCGCGCTAGTGTGTATGACAGACTAATTTTCCCAGAGCACATGAACTGGCAAATTGCGGTTTCTGATACAGATTGGGCCTCAACAAGTCTTGTGCTGTCAGATACACCTCAATTTCTGGAATTTTACGTCACCCAGATTTCTGTTGCGTGCCAATTATTTCTGTCTTCCTAAAGAAATGCTCTTGCTCTTGTATTCTGGAAAACACTGCAACTGCTGTTATGCTGCTACAGCAATACACCCCTGGCTAACAGCTGTTTAGGAAATTCATGTCAGGTCTGTTCTTATTTTCCTGTCCATTAAATCAGATTAGCATCCCGGGCCACAATCACAGAAACACTGCAACCATTGGTTTCTGACCTGTGCTAGTTAATGCAATCCCCCCAAAATTTCACGGTAACCTCATCTTCTCCAAAGTTATATGGATGATCTGCTCATAAGCCAAGCCAGGAGCAATTCCTGTTGGATTTCACAGGGATGGAATTCTCATGGTGTGCATACCCAGCCTCTGAGTTTCTGCAGACGGGAGACCACCTCAAGGAGTACTGGGATCAGATGGCTAAATCAGACTTTAAACCAAACTGGGGAGCAACTAGTCTGCTCTGACCCAGCTGTGTCTCTCTGCCTTTGAAAGTATAGAGATTAAAAGGCAAGAAAAACATGTATCTTAGAAAGGTTTTACTGCACTGGGCAACCAAACATAGCTCACTAGTGGCATAAAAAGCATTTTCAGGAAAAGGTTGTAGTGCAGTATGGATTAGAAGTTTTTCACTTACATCTGTTACATTGAAATGACAAGTGTCAATCCCTTGCACTTTAAAACATAAAATAAAGTCAGAAAAAAATTCCCCGAGGATGAAAGGTTTGCAAAGTTTTGTCAAAAAAAGGCACTGTAGAGTAATTCTACCTTCTGATGGAATATGTATAAATATCAGTGGGGACAAGTGATTGGACTAGTCACTGTTATTTGACATTAACATCCCTACAGAGATAATCACTGCAAAATTACTGAGAGACATTATAGGTGCACACTGTCTTCACCTATGAAAATAAAAATGTTGTGGGTAGCCTATACTATAAAACATCTAATTGCTATCAAATGAACACAAAAAGGTTTATCTTTTTTTATTATTACCATTTTTAGATGACCTGTTTTGAGACAAGGAATTTTTTTTTTGTCATTAGTTGTTCAGATGTTCTGTTTCCTGGGCCAAGAGTCGTGGAGGCACCAATAATATACAGACTAAGGATTTCTCTCCTTTCCCAAAATGTGCCAGCCAATCAATTGTAGGAGAATCCACCAGAATGACTGCAATAATTTGTTAAAATTAGGAATGAATGTGATTGATCCTGATATGCAGTAAATCACCAGAATGGTGGGGAAGAATACAGCAGAATGCAACACAGATATGGTCACCAGTCAGACAGTGCAGCTGTGAGCTTCCAAAGCAGTTAGAGAGTTGTGCCCACAAGGAAAATAAATCAGTAATGCAGTAAACATTTCAGAATGGTTTTGGACTGGAGTCTACAGTGTGTCAACATGCAACAATTTAATTAGCCTTCATTCTGCACTAAATACCTCAGAGCCCTCTCCTGCAGTTGGGCAAAGTGCCCATGAAAGCCAAGAGGAAAACGTAGAATCCCTTAGTATGAGGAGAAAAACACAGTTTTCATTTTTTTTCTTTTAATAAATCTACAGATAGCTCATCCAAGCTTCAAATAATTTAGGCAGCCTGTTTCCTCCTTCCTACAAATTTGTCTTTAAATGGAAACACACACTTCCTAATTTTAAATGGTCACTTCTAAGGGAAATACAGGGTTACATTCAAATGATAAATTATTTATTCTAGAATTAAAGAGGCAAAGGGATTCTGCTTCATAACAAATGCAGCAACTTTAAATTTCTTCTGTGCTTATGCTGTTGTATAGAGAGGGTATTATTAAGCTTTTTCAAACTTAGATTCATCATAGATGAATCAACGTAGTGTGAGTGCCTTTGAAAGCTGTGTGAGTTTATCTCAGGTGAGGATGCACCCAGCAGTTTGTGCTTGTGTGTGGGCACTAGTGCGTGCTGAGGAGAAAAACACATACACAAGCACAGATTTCTAGTTTTCTCCATTTTCTTATTCTTAGCAACTTCTCAGTTCAGCCACTGTTTCAAGTGTAAGCTCTCTCAGAGCTCTCTTATAAGTCCTACACTTTTTCAGAGACGTTTGAAAAAATGTCTCTTAAGAACAGAGAAAATAAGCTTTAACATGTCCAGGTCTCATAAAAGAGAATAAATCACCTCTCAGTTAACATACAGTCAATCATCTAATAAGATTTAATCCAACTAGGAGACCAAATAAAAAATTGTTCTGGGGGCAGATCTTATAAATTAGAAATGTATTGTGGTGAGGAGTAGTAATGGTGGCTTAGCAGTAGTAGTAGTAAATGGGTTTTGACCCATTTCTGCTTTATTCGGGCCTTTCTGAACTCATTGTAAATCCTACTCTTACAGTTAAAAACTGAGTTAGAAAATAAAATATAACACATCATCTTTTTGATGACATAGGAAATAAGAGTGGTATTTCCTCTTCCATTGTTCAACACTTACAAGTACTATTAGTTTTAGAAATTAGGAAAAAAATCTGTTGGACTGAATAACTTCTATATTTAAGATGAATGAATAATTTTAGATTTATTGAACTGGTTATTTTCCCTTCCTTTCCCAAGAAAAAACTTCTGTATGAAAACCAAATTGCATGTTTCTTAAAACACGAATTGTCTTTGCCTGACTAAATAGAAAACTCTTCCATGAATGCTGAGGAAAAGTATTTATCCTTAGGTAGAACATAAGTACACGTGGTTATGAAGGTCAGCCTGGTTTCTAATCTGAGTGAAATATATGTACCATATTTAGCAGATGCATGTCCAAGTATGCCCATACAAGAAGAGAGAGTGAGAAAAGCAATTATAATTGCTATTCACCAAATATATACTGAATTCTCAGATTTTCTTCTTGTGCTTTTACATTCCAAGAACAAACCTTCACAGGTCTTAGAGGGTGGGGGAAAGACAGAGAAATTCAGATTCTGATAGGATTTTGGCTTGGTTAAATGCTGGAACAAAATTTAAAACATCTTTAGTATACTGAAATCCTTTTGTGATCTTTCAAAAATTTTATTAATCCAAAGAACAAATTTTGATCTAGGCAAAGTAGGATAGCAGAATTCTGCTCTCAGCGCAACACTTTGGATGCCCACGAGTTGCATGAATCTGTCACTGAAAGCTGAATTTAATGCCAAATATCTTTATTTTCAGTGTCTATTGTCAAGCCTACAAATAACGTATCTAACTAGTCTGCTAAAGAGAGAATAGTCTGATCTTTGTACTTTAAGGAGCTTTTGTATTTAAACAGCATTAAGGAAGACACCTTGGTATAAGGATATTAGTGGTTTATACATCCATATGAAGAAACAGCATTGATTTCCTCTTTGATCACTCTTCAAGTTAACTCAAAGCAAACCCACAGTCTTCGTATTTCTTTGACTTCATACCTGTTTCATAGACAAGCTAAGCCCTTTACCATGTACACAATCATTATGGTAATGCATATGGCATGTGTTTTTAGTACACATGATAGAGACAAGTAGACTTTTAGAAATCTTGAAAGAGTGAGAAGCTAAGAAATTTTATGCACATACCAGAATGGCCCAGCTGTCAAGGTCTCATCTCTCTTCCACTTTTTAATTCCATTGTAGCACAGGAAGAGTACAAAAATTCAATAGAAAAGAATTAAAGTAAAATCATTACATTTCTTGTAGCAAATCATGACCAATTGTGTGGTGTCACTGAAGAGCATGAAGTGCAGTCAAGTCTAAAAGCTGTAAGTGCCCCATTATTCATTTTTACTGAAAATCTAAAAGAGCTTCTTGTAAACTCAAAATTTTTAATGTGACGCTTAAAGTAGGCCTTTCAAGACTTCAAACAGTTACTTCATTACTGATCTTCAGAACCATGAGTTATTTCTGTGTTTATGGGGTTCACAGCATTTCCAGATGACTAAAGTGTTGTGTTAAGAAGCAAAATACAAAGTGAAAAATGAGTCTTTCTGGTTATCAACATAAAACTAAAACCTGTGTTCAAGATACAAACATATGGAGATTGAGAAAATAATTGCTTTCTCTCTTTCATCTAAAGTGCTTCAGTGATTTTGTGTCTTCACTTCTATCTAGCCTTTGCAAGAATTATACTTGTAAACCAAAAACTCTCAATCTAATAAATGAAAGGAATTTCTTCAAAATCTGGGATAGTCACAATACTTTGCAGTTTATTGTTATCTGAAATGAAATATACAAAAACTAAGAGTTGTCAAAGTGAACTTCATTGTTATGGAATGGTGAATGCTTGGGAAGACACTGACCAGCATCAACACTTCCCATGCCCCTCCACAGACCAATTGGTCAAGTTTGAATGTGCTCACACAAAAAGAAATATTGCACATGTGGACAGAGGGTTAAAACAATTCCTCTTCCAGAACATGTTTATACAGTGGGTAACACCTCTGAATATCTTCTCACCACTTAAGAGTTTTCCTTACTTTACTCCTTGTACAAGCTCATCTTCATGGTCCATTCCAACAATTTTTTGGGTATGTTTTTTGTAATTCTCTAACCTTGTTTAACCATCTACCACCTCATCCCACTTCACCTCAGTGGTCAAGGATTTTTGAATCGACTGTGTTTCAAAACATCTTTTTTATAACAGAAGACATCACTAACAGAAACTCCGACTGCCTTACGCTGGGCATGTGCCTCCCAACTAGGGGAAAGCCTTTCTTTCTGGTGACAGGGCGTGACTTTGTGGTGGCACTACCTGCCATAGCCAGTGACTTTTCCACAGGCTACCAGGCATCACACTACACCACGGGGCAAGACTAGCTCCTGACCGCAGGCAGACCAGGTCGTCTGGCTTGGTTCCTTATTGCTTGTAATGATGATGATGGACCTCAAGCATTAACTGTGCCAAACTCCAACCATTTTTGTTTTGGTTTGGTTTTTTTTCTTCTCCATTCTGTAATAGAAAATTAAGGCCTGAAATTGCACCAAGTACATGACAAAATGCCTACAGAGAGCTGTGCTTCTTAGGAAGGGAACTTAGAGCCTCGGTACCAAGCAGCAGCAGCAGCC